>NW_024062348.1:0-139913 GCF_006381635.1 Hibiscus syriacus
CAAAAAGTTTAGAATAAGAATCATAATTTAAGGGTGTATAATGCAATTAACTCATAAAAAGGTTATATGTAACTGAAATGAAACCCTAAAGATTAGTAGAAAAGCACAAGTGTTAATTAGTTTGGCAAGCTTATATCATCCAGGTCATCCAATGATAGGAACACTTCATCCAAGCCCGACAGTTCTGTTCCATCCTCTTCTTCTTCACTACAATTTCTTTCGTGTACTCTACAAACAACCCATTTGCTATAATCCTATCAAATCACAAAAAAAAATGTCAATAAATGAAAATTATCAAAAAGAAAATGGAATTAAGGTCTAATACTGCACCTGGTCTATGCACTCTTCAAACTTTAAAATTCAATCATTATGTCATTGGGATAAAGTAACATTTAATTTTTTAAATTTGGTCATTGGTTTTTTTCCTTATTTATATTGGTTATTAAATTTTGATTCTCATCATTTTGATGGTGTGTTACTTTAAAGTATGTCTCGTGAAATAATATCATAATATTACATCATAAAAAAGACTGTTTCGATTATAAGTTTAAGAATTATGAATGACTTTCTCTTAATTGTACTTTAACTTTTAAATCAAACTTTTGACACATTCAAATTTAACGAAAGTTTATTAACAATATGAAGTACTGCACTTTAATTTTTAAATCAGATAAACACAGAGATTAAGTTTCAAGAGTTCGGGGAGTAAGGGCATAATTAGACCAACATACGGATTAAATGAGTATAAGATACTAACGATTTCGGAATGTCCTCTACGTTTGGAGGATCTACTGCTGCCGGCATCGGAATCGGAGAGACGATACTCTTCATTGTCCAGTTCGTTTTGATACCAGCCGGACCCGATTCTCCGATATAGAAAACGAAATATTTCTTCATGCCAACTTTCTTGCTGCTATTACTCTTCACCACAGGCTCGTCGATTCCCATCGCCTTCCAGTACCCGTTGCCGGTGCTCCTGTTCTGCGTCCTCCGGCTGTAGAAATACCACTGCTTTCCCTCTCCCAAAGCTTTACCTACACATTCAAAAACACTAACAAAACAGACAACAACAAATAGAAGGAAAATAACGTTGAATGATCGAATATACCATCGAGTTCCCATGGATCGTAGGGATAGAGCTCGAGATCGGGGATGACGTCGGGGTGGCACGGCAACAGGGCGGCCTTGCGTTGAAGGAAATGAACGACGAGCTCTTCATCGGTGGGATAGAATCGGAACCCTGGTGGTAGATTAACATTGCGGCTATCTCCCATGTCTTTCTCTTGAGATGAAACTGATACGAACAAGAACAGTGAAGGAGAAGGATTCGGAGTGGGTGATATTTATAGTGTGGGAGGTGGATAAAAACATACATATGGAGAGGAGTAATGGAAAAGAAAAGAAAAAAACAAATGGAAGAGAGGGCAGAAAGTGACGTGAAAAGGAAGGTGGGATTTGATGATGACAAGGAAGATGATGGTTTATGGGTGTGCTTTAAAATCTCTAACTCCAAGCTTTCTCTCCCATGGCGGCGGCTAACGGTAACGCTCTGCTTTGTATACTTACAAGTAACGACATCTGCAGGCGTAAGCTCCAGTTCGATCGAGTTTTTGACCCCTGAAATCTTATTCGAGTATAATATATGTTCCACTCAAATTTAAAAATTCTTTTATTTGATCTGATTTTAAAATAAAAATCTCTGAAAAATGAAAAATAAAGAGATTATTTTCTTACAGGAAGCACACAAACAAATTTATAATTTGATTCCTGAGTTTTAAGCACGTTTCATATCAAATTTGAGCCGATATTTAATACCTAAGCTAATAGCTAGATTGACGAAATAATTGGAGTTGAAAAATAAATTTAGAATAGTTTGAGGAGTTTTGATAAAATTAAGGCGGTTTTAAATATAAAAAATGATGGAACTGGGAATGGTGATCATCAGATACACGTGGCATAAATGAAAACGGGTTGTCCTGCACCATAAATAAATAAAGACATTAAATGGACCCGCGGAATGGTTTAGGAGTGTGCCTATGTACCAATAATAATAATTAGCATAATTATATCATCCGAATAAATTACTCATTTGGCATCTATTATTTTTGTTATGCATCTCTCCCTCAACCCAAGAAATATCAATCATTTGTTTGAGAATTTGAGATCTATAAATAAATAAATGAAGTGTAATTTTTTTTTCAAATATCACTAATTTTTAGAATTTATATTAATTTTATCATTAGATTTTAAATTTTTAAACTATACCATAATTTTTTATTTTGACTTCAATAATAGCACTGGGTCATTTCATAACCATTTTCTTTCAAGTTAATTTTAGTTCGTATATCGATTTTGTTGTTAAATTTTAAAATGCTTCGATTTTAGACATTAAACTTCCCGACTAACGTTGACAATCATTCATCCCCTATCATCGATCGTCATTCGATGTCAAAACGTTCTCATTTCATCCCTCTTTCTTTTTCTCAAATTATTTTTTCATGAAACTCACTCAAAATCAACAAAAATACATCTAAAGGTTTGATATGCTAATGATATAATCTTCTTTGATAATCGTCCAATAAGACTATTTTGTGGAGTGTTATTTGTCTTTTTGAAATTATAATTTGCACCATTTAAATATTAGAATTTATTGAATAACTTCAAATTATGACTAATTTGATAGAATATACAAGTTTTGAAGGCTAAAGTTGTTATCATATCAATGCCACGTCACTAGTTCTATTAAATCAACGGTCAAACATAACGACAAATGATCAAAACAGAAATAAAACATAACATTAGGCATAAACAGATAATAATTATATGACCAAAATAGAAACATAATAATATGTGGATAGCTAAATAGGTAATTTTCTAATAAATAGATAAATAAAAACCCTAAATGTAAACAACAATAAACCAATTCCTTCGAAAGGGAGTGAGTTCAACTGATATTCTAGGGCTCACAAAAAGGAAATATACGTTATATAGTCCCCACATTATTTTTTTATAAACAATAATTAACCAATTATTAAATCTTAGAAAATAAAACAAACGAGAAGAGGAATGTGTTACTTTGCTTATATATTACTTTTCCCAATTCCATTAAAGACTTTAAAGTAAAAATAAAATAAAAACACCTTTAGTCAATTGTATTTTCACACCTAAAATCGATTTTTTTCGATTAATTGTATATTTTATTGATTGTGCACACCTTGAAATTTATTTGTGTCTATTTCATTTAAAAAATTTATATTATTAATATATGTGTATTTGCCTTTAGAAATATTTCTAGATCTGTTATCGACCATTATTATGCATCCATCTCCCACTTGGATTGCATTGTGACTAAGAGTTGACCTAAACACTGAAGTTGAAGGTTTGCTTTTTAATTACATTGTGAGCCGTTGAATTACTTTCTTTAGTCAAGTACTATAATCAATGGTAAAATTCTTTTGGAATAGTGTGTATTGTATTTTCACATATCTTTGGCAATGAGGTCTTGTCCATCTCCCAAGAGTTTTAAGATTTTAAATTCTAATTTTATCATTAGTATATTTTTTAAAAAATATTATAATTTGAAATTTATTAAATTAATCTAATCAAATTTACTTTAGTTTATATTAAATAGATTTTATTTTTAAAATTAAATATTAATTATTTCAAAGATCGTTAAGACTTGATCTTGAAAATAAATTTAAAATTTATTTGAAAAATGATATTGGATCGTTAATGTGATGGGATATTTTTTGTGTTTTTATTGTTTTCCAATATTTTTAATATTTAATAAGTATTTAAATATAAAAATATATTTTAATAATTTTAAATGTATAAAAATCATGAAAAAGAATATATATTTGCTTGGTGTGTGAGCCATTTATATAAATGGTCATTGGATGGCAGTCCCAAGTGAAGTTATGGCAGTAGATGTCCTACCGCACCAAATTAAGTTGCGTAGCCAACATGCCGTATGTACTAATTAGATTTTTTATCCACTTGCCTTTATTTTATTGATTGAGTTATCAAACTATCGAATTTTCGTGGGGTTATTCAACAAGCGACAATAGGATTAAAAAATTAATATTTATGTTAGGTTATTATTCGATATATTAATAATCAATTTTTTGAGTTTATAGTTTGAGGTTATATGTTTTTAATTAATATTTAAATGAATAATTATCAATTATTAATTGATCTAATTAATAGGTTTGTAAACTAACCGAACAAACACGAACGAGGGTATATTATATTCGTGCGTTTAATTTTAGACAAACATCGAACAAACACGAACAACTAAATGAACGAAATTTTTTGTTTGTGTTTGTTTGTTAAGAAATGTACTTGTTCGCGTTTGTTCATGTTTGTTCGTTAAAATAATAAACAAACACAAACAATCGAACATAAATGAACACAAATGAACGAGCATAAATGAACATAAAATTAATTGGGTTTGTATACGAGAAAAGTTTTTTCCAAATAGTTTTAGGGTTTATATTTTCTTTAATTGATTTGGTTATATTTTATTTGAGTTTAAAATTAATTGAGTTTAAAAATATTAATAGGTTTAAATTAAAATTTGTTAGGTCTTAATATTTTAAACAGGTTTGGAGATTGGGCCGAATATAAACAAATGAACATAAAAACACGAACATAAACAGACATATTACTGAACGTTCACGAACATAAATGAACGAACGAGTCCTTTGTTTGTGCCCGTTCATAAATAAACAAACTTTCCACCGAACGGTTCACTGAACGTTCGATTTGTTTATAGGCCTACTAATTAGACATGATACTACATCTTATAGATAAGATTATGATTTGACTCATTACGTTGTGAATGAAGAAAACTAGACTGAAAAAGTTTAGTCGTGTTTATAGTAAACGTAAACGGTACTTAATCCGAATTAATAATCCAACATATCATATATCGATAAGTGTATGTAGTTGTCGCATCATGTAGGAGTGCAATTTGAGGGTGAGTTGCTAAGATAATGAAAACATGGAATTGGGGTTGGCACAGTTACATTAGATTAGACTGAATGTATGGTAATAAGAATGCTTGATGCCGAATGCAAGTGATATTTAAGAATTAAAAGGGTCATGCCTTGCCTCATGTGTTTGGAGAAAGAAGCAATCATTGTTGCAAAACCCTATTGGGTTAGTGCCTCACCTTTTCTTTTAGGCAAATGTATGAATGTGACATTTTGCTGTTAAACCCTCCCAAATCATACTTATGGAAAATGGAGGTCAAAATAAGTTAAATTTTGAGAAGAAAATCAGGAGAGACGCGAGATATAAAAAAGGATAGAAATCATAAGAATTATTTCTTTAACGTTGATTTCCCGATCAGCACATGCAATTTTCCTTCCATTTCACAAGGGAATAGATCATCATCTCGCCTGTCGATCAACAAGAGCCGTATTAGGGTTTGGAAGTGGATTGGTTTTGAGTGTAATGATGACTACATATCTATGTCATGCATCTGTTTTTGAAAAATATAAGGACCAATTATAAACCCTACTTTTTGCAATGTTTTGATCGAAGAAAAAGAAGTGTAGTTTGAGAGTAAAAGCCAAATCTTTTTCCGTCTCCACTATACAACTCTTCACTACGCTGCTTCAAAACTTTGGTCCCTTTGTGCCCTATAATTATTACTAATAATGTTGAGTTGAGTAGGAGGGTTCGTATGCACCAAATGGAAGATAACTCAGAATTTAGGGAGCCAAACTTCATTTCAGCTTTTTCAATAATACAAGTGGAAATTTATACTATTCAAAAAGGGAAAAGATTGACAAAGAATTTGAAGTGACATGAAAATCATCACGTTTGGTAATAGTATAAATGGATGGGACGTCACGTCTTCATTCTTTTATATATACGTCTACACATCATATTTATCGGATTAAAATCCAATTATGTAATATATATTTTTTAATTTTATCATATTTAGATTTAGGATCATTGAATGAATAAAAGTATATGACTGAGATTAATTATGTTTTTTTCCAATAAATATCTTTTTATTTTTTATTGTTAATTTCAATCATCTATTTTCACTCATCAAACGGTCTTAAATTTATGTAAAATTAAAAGAGTTTTACATTATATAATAAGATTATCAAATCAAATAAAAAATTTCATTTTAATCTTACTTCACCCGAGAATCAAACAAATTTTAAAACCTCCCTAATTCCTTGAACCAATGTTACCAACTCACAACATCTTCGTTGGAACCACACTCCTCTTTTATATGTACTTTCTATCAACAAAACTGAATTTGTATAAACAAAAACCTATTTGCTCAAGATTCTTCTTAAAGTATTTCTTAATGATTAAATTACTAAATAACCTCTCTTTTGTTCTACACTTGTTCTAAAAGTTTCAATCACGTTACTGCACTGTGACAGATGAGTGGGAAGTTGCTCCTAATACAAGCCAAATGGTGCTAACAAGATCGATGGAGCCTCGAAATTCAGAAACAAGCAAACAAAATAAACAAGGTGGTGGTAAAAAAAAAGTATGTATATATATATATATATAGTTTGCACACTTTAATGGCATTGGAAAGCGTGTGAGGTGTGCCCTGCATGCTAGACATTTTATATTTGAGGTTTGCATCACCAGAAAGAAACATAATCATTTCCGAAAGTGGACTGGTTTGTTCTCCCACACTAGATGATGAAGTGAAGTAGTTGGACACAAACCACAAACTTGGCCCAAGGAACTGAGGTCTAGGACTAGTGCGGCTAACCGAGGTGTAGGATCAGTGCTAGATGAGTAAATGTATGTTGGCTTCTCTGCTTCCACTGGCTTGCTGACGGCCTTACATTATGTGCATGGCCGGAGCTTTAGCATTGAGGGAAAGACAAGATTTAGATCCAAGAAAGCTCCCATTTCCAAAGACGGTGTCTAATAAAGTGGTGCATAGCAAGGGATTTGAAGTATGTATGACTTTAGTTAGTGTTACTCTGATTTTTCCTATTCTTATCATAATTCAGAATCCGTGATGGAGATGAAACTCTGGAGGATGGGAAATCGAATATGAAGCTTGTAGATTCAAGTATTACGAACTCGTCGCTGCAGCAAGGGGAATTGGAGAGAGAAACCTCATCGGTTGTGGAGGGTTTGGGAGAGTTTATTCGGGGGAATAATCCCTAGTACCAGACTAGAGGTCGCAATTAAGCGGGTGTCTAACAGTTATCGTCAAGAAATGAAAGAATTTGTTGCAGAAGTCACTAGCATGGGATGGCTTAGGCACCGGAATCTTGTACACTTGAATGAAAGACGAGCTCCTTCTTGTTTATGATTTTGTTTCCAGTGGGAGCGTAGACAAGCTTTTGTATGGAGATGGTCCAAAGATACAAGATTTCAACTGGTGCTGCATAAGCATTGCTATATCCCCATGAAGAATGTTACCAGAGTGTGGTTTATAGGGATGTCAAGCCAAGCAATGTCCTGATAGATGGTCTAAATGCAAAGCTAGGGGATTTCGGCTTGGCCAGAACTTATGAACACAATAACGATCCACAGACCGCCAACATTGTCGGTAGGCTAGGGTATTTGGCTCATGAGCTCACAAGGACATGGAAAGCCACCACAAGCACTGATGTCTATGGCTATGGCTATTGCTATGGCACCCTTATGGTTGAAGTTGCTAGCAGAAGAAAACCTATTGAGCCCCAGAACAGAGCTAATGAGCTGGTGTTGGTGGATTGGGTTAGGGAGTTGCATTCTCGGGGAGAGATCACCCGAGCCATTGATCCGAAGCTCAAATGGTATCATTCAGGTGAAGCACAGCTGGTGCTTACCCTTGGTCTTTTATGTTGTCGTCCTCTTCCCATTACAGACCGACCATGAGAGTAGTCGTGCAATTTCTACTTGGAGGTTCCACCCTTCCACTACTACCCCATGATATTCATTTGGACATTCCTACAGCAATTGCAGAGTTCTCAGATTGCTTCGCCGACGATTCCAATGATCCGCCATACAACATATTGACTCCGTCCCAAAGTAATAATAGTTGGGCAAGCTTTAGGAAGAAGATTTCCATTATTCACACCCCGACAATTACCTTCTAGATCATAACAAGAAACCATCAAACATGTTTACCGTATATGGTTCAGTTGCAGCATTTGAAACCTTTCCTTACATTCACTAGAAATGTTGATTTATGATGAATAACATGGGAACTTAATTTTCGATCAATTATCCAATTTTTAATTATAATATAAAAATACAACAAATTTAGAAAACAGACCGCCAGACATGTTATTGCACTGCAGTAGACACAAGTGGAAGTCACTTGTAACTGAAGAAAATGGGGGAGTTAAGAGGACGAGATAGAGTCTCGAAATTCAACAAAAAGAAAATGAAAAATTTCCCAGTTGGTAGTAAAATTATATATATAAAGTGTGTGGTGCCCTGGATGCTAGACATTGTTGAGGTTCGCTTTGCCTCAAAAGAAACATTCTCATTTCCGAAAGTGGACCTGTGAGTTCCCCCATACTGGAAGAAGTGTCATGTAGTTGGACACAAAGCACAAACTTACCCTAAGGAACCGAGGTCTAGGACTAGGACTAGGACTAGGGGGGCTAACCGGTATGGTTATGGAGTTCGAGTTAGGCTGTTATATAGCCTAAGCAATGATCGAGATACACCCATCATACTGCAACAATTAAAAATTAATTCAACCAGCAATGCAAACAATGTTATCTTCAAAACTTCTCATAGGCGTCATAGCTGAAAAATTCTCCCGGTAGAAACCATCAAGTTCATAACTTGACCATGAAGGCACTTTGTCTCTTGTTTCACCTGCTCCTTCAAAGCCTTCTTGTTGTCCATGCAGAGATAAATTTCGCGTACAACGGGTTCCTCAACCAAAACTTGACACTAGAGGGAGCTTCGTTTATCAAGTCCGATGGGATGTTGGTGTTAACAAACGATTTGGCACGACTTCTCGGTCATTCATTCTATCCGTCTCCAGTCCAGTTCAAGAAAAGAAATCCCAACAACAATGGAACTGCAGAAGCAGTTACATTTAGCACAAGCTTTGTGTTATCTATCACTTCAAAGTACCCAGATATTGGAGGTCATGGTCTTGCTTTTGTTCTCATGCCAACTAAAAAGCCGAAAACAAGTCTTGCAAACCAAAACTTAGGCCTTCCAAATGACACCAGCATTGGTTGTTTTCTTGCGGTGGAGTTCGATATAGTCCAAAACCCTAAACTGCAAGACATCAATGATAACCATGTAGGGATAGATATATCCAGCCTGATATCCAACATATCCATGCCGGCTGCTTACTGTTCCTCCAATGACAACTGTAACAACTCAATCCTTCTCAGGAGCGGGAAGCCCGTTCAGGCATGGATTGACTATGATAGTAACAAGATGTTGATGAATGTTTCGATATCTCCCTGTGGCATGTCGAGGCCCATAATCCCTTTGATATCATTTCCGATTGATCTTTCATCGGTGCTAGATGAGTACATGTATGTTGGCTTCTCTGCATCCACTGGCTTATGACGGCCTTACATTATGTGCATGGCTGGAGCTTTAGTATTGAGGGAAGAGCACAAGATTTAGATCCAAGAAAGCTCCCATTTTCAAAGACTGTCTAATAAAGTGGTGCATAGCAAGGCATTTGCAGTAGGTACGACTTTAGTAATCGTTACTCTTGTTTTCCTAATGATCATTGGTGATATTCATATCATATTCAGGATCAGAGATGGAGATGAGATTCTGGAGGATTGGGAAATCGAATATGGAGCATGTAGATTCAAGTATTCCGAGCTCTTCGCTGCAGCAAGGGGATTTGGAGAGAAAAACTTCATTGGTTCTGGAGGGTTTGGGAGAGTTTATAGAGGTGTGATCCCTAGTACAGGACTAGAGGTTGCAATTAAGCGGGTGTACAACGGTTCTTGTCAAGGAATGAAAGAATTTGTTGCAGAAATTACAAGCATGGGACGACTTAGGCACCGGAATCTTGTACACTTGCACGGTTGGTGCCGAAAGAAAGACAAGCTCCTCCTTGTTTATGATTATGTCCCTAATGGGAGCCTAGACAAGCTTTTGTATGAAGATGGTCCAATGGAGGCAAAAAAACTTTACTTGGGACCAAAGATACAGGATTTTAACTGGTGTTGCACAAGCATTGCTATATATCCACGAAGAATGTTACCAGAGAGTGATTCATAGGGATGTCAAGCCAAGCAATGTCCTGATAGATGGTCTAAATGCAAAGCTCGGGGATTTCGGCTTGGCCACAACTTATGAACACAATAACGATCCACAGACCACAAACATTGTCAGTACGCTAGAGTATTTGGCTCCTGAGCTCACAAGGACTGGGAAAGCCACCACAAGCACTGATGTATATGGCTATGGAACCCTTATGCTTGAAGTTGCCAGCAGAAGAAGGCCTATTGAGCCCCAAAACAGTGCTACTGAGCTGGTGTTGGTGGATTGGGTAAGGGAGTTGTATTCTCGAGGAGAGATCACCCGAGCCATTGATCCCAAGCTCGACAATTATCATTCAGGTGAAGCTCAGCTGGTGCTTACCCTCGGTCTTTTATGCTGCCATCCCCATCCCGATTACAGACCGACCATGAGAAGAGTTGTGCAACTTCTACTGGGAGATGCCACCCTTCCACTGCTACCCCATGACATTCATATGGAAGTTCCTATGACAGTATCAGAGTTTTCATATTGCTTCGCTAATGATTCCGATGATCCTTTATACCAAAGATCGACTTCATCCCAAAGTAATAATAGTTGGATAAGCTTTGGAAAGAGCCTTCCCACTGCTCACACTACAAGAGTTACCTTCTAGATCATATATCATCATGACAAGGAACCATCAAACATGTCTGCCATATAAGATCCAGTAGCAGCAGAATCCGAAACCTTTTATGACATTCACTGGAAATCTATTGTTAAAACTTAGTTTTCAATCAATTATCCAATTTCATTGTTCAAGTAAAGTAAATTAATCTTCATTGTGCTATGTAAGTTTAAGACCATAGGTCCATAGAAATCATACTTTTATGCATGATAGTGAATCCAAAATTTTGGGCATGAGCCTATATCAGTATATAGTATATTAGAAGATAACAGTAAGAGACAAAAATTCATTAATCACGTAACTAATATTCAAGTAAAAAACATGCTTAATATGAAAACAAATTAAATCATCGATATCCAAGTCATTTTCAAACAAACAACTGCATCTGCACACACCTAACTGATCAATTATATTCTCAAATTTGGACCTGAATCAATCGGTACATGCAGGTGACAGACTTGGTACTTTTTGACACGAACTAAGTTGCTGATGTACTACCTTGAATTTGTCTTTGAGCCTGTTAATCTGTAAAATAGCCATTCCGTGTAACGAGTCAATCAGAAAAATAGCATGCTATTATTGTAAAGGAAATTAGATAGATGTGAATACCCTTTTGAGGTCGATCTCTGTATCTCTCTTTCGTTGGCCCAAAGAGTGCCTCAGATTGCTGATGTCAAACACATTGTCCATGTCATCAGAAAATGTAGACTCTAGGTCTTCCTGGAGACGTGCAGGTAATTTGTCCACAACTGGCATTAGAAGAAAGCAGTTGAACTGCAAAACATTGACATAAATAATGATGAAATAATAAAACTAGACAAAAGCATAGCATGAAATGATTGGAAAAAGATTAAAAATAAGCAAACCTTCAATTCTGCAGAGGCCAAGAAGTATTCCCTTATGCCATGAAAAATTTGTTGTACCAATGCATAAACAATCCTTTCTGATGAAGGACCAAGCCTCCGGTTCCAAAGTGTGCTATCTAGAAGGTCAGCAAGCTTTGTTTCTGCTGTCTGAGCAGAAGAGCAAGAATCGATGCCTGAGGATTTATGACTGAGTTTTGTATCTGCTCTTGGCTTGGTGTCATGCTTCTCTGCAGCAAAAGACCCAGTCAATGAATCTTGGGAATTTCCGGGAGATGTGGAATTGAATGCTACACTGGATGGCTCAATTCCACCAAATGAGTCTAAAAAATGACGTAGCCCAGCCCGGTTCTGAAAATTCAACATACAATGCAAGATGAGCAGAGCAATAGGTCAGATGATCCAACATATCACAGAACATATGCATGTGGTTCTAAATTCAACCGTTGATGAGAAGTCCTAAAGCAATATGGAACAACCAAAAAGAAAATGAAAACATGAAAAAGGTGGGCGAATTACGAGAATTTTAACTTTGGGAAGCAGTTGCAGTAGAAACATAATTCTTAAATTGGACATGTGCAACAACCATGGCCCATTCCTATACTAGAAATATTAGACTTCTAGTGGCTTACCTTATTGTGGAGGGACCAGGATACGTAACGGGTTGTGCTCACTAAATCCTCCAAACATCTGCAACAAACAAATATGAAACTCCAAGTAATATTTGGTGACTAAGAAGCTCCATCTTCTGTACTTTATTAATCATTAGAATGTATTTTTAGGGTTTGTAAAGTTCAACAGCTTAGTAAAGAAAACAATTTGGTTGCGAAAGAAAATTGCCTACTTCTCACGGCAAGCTCTTTCAGTAGATTCAGCGAAGTTGTTGAAAGCAGAAGCAACACGCCTTAGAAATACGTCGTGGCCACTTAAAAATTCTCCATCTTTCTGTTAGAAATCAGGAAACATTTGAAAGGATAAATCATAATAAAAGAAGTGCAACACTTAATTACATGATAGTCCTATATTCTGTAAACATAGAAAATAAGAATTAAATAAAATAAAAAGCGCACAAACCTGCATAAGATATATGGAGATAGGATGTAATCTCTTCAGAATGTACAAGAGCCGACAACCCAACTATAGAGGGAAAAGAAATATCTCAATTAGGGCATTAGTAACAACATCAAGCAGACAAAATCGAACTTTTTATCTGCCAGGTTGGTTGTTTGAGATAATTCCTTGCACCTTTGGATCGTTATACACCCTCCCTACTCATATGCCTAGGAAGTAAGAACCTAGATATAAAGTCAGGGACAATCACATAATATCTACCTTTTCTGTTTTCGTTATATGGACAAAACCCTGGGAGGTTAGTAGGGTCAGAAAATCGGAACGGTAAATCCCCAAATAGTAAGAAGGGTACCATAGTACAAGGCCAATGGCACCTTGTTGAAAAAGCTATCCTTTATCAGCTTACTAAAGACCCCAAGCAAGCATATTTCTGCCCGGAATGTTATCAGCTAGTAATTATTGGTGCAAGGACTAAATGGATAACAAAGACGCTTTCCATCATTTCAAAAACTTAAATTTCGGAATTTTAAAGTATTTCACAACCATTAACTAAGTTGATAACAAGAAAGCAACAGAGAAACACGAAAAGAAATAAAATAACCGAAAGATATAGATAGCTAATGTCACTTCACCTGATGGAGGAAAGGTTCAAAAGTGTCACGAGCCTTTGAAACTGCTATAACACAAGCTGTCCTGATTTTGAAATAAAAAGAGGAAAAGAAATAATTTAAAACTGCTTATTGCACATGAAATGAAAATCAACAATTAGCAACAGAAAGATGATCAGCCATAAATAAATCATACCTTGAGTAGTTTGTTCCATCATGAATATCTTCGACTCCACAAGCATTGACAATTTCTTCCCTTGTAATTGGTGGGCAATTTACCCCTCCCACAATAAATCGGAATTCAGCCATGGCACGATGATATTGTGCACCTCCATAAAGACGCATTCCAGAATTCTAAAATATCAATGAAACCCACGAGACAAGTTTGGAAAATTTTTCTCAAAGATTTCCATTCATTTTATATATGGGGACCAGGATATCTATCAAGTTGACAGTATAACTAAAACAAGAAATACATAAAAGAATCCAGTTTGCTAGAATATTTAAAGTTAACTATCTCTTTAGCTTACAGGTATTATCTTGTGTGGCAATTGAAGACCATCAGCACCCACAAATGCTCCTCCATTACTTCTCTCATCTACTAGTGTTTCACCTGTAATGAATCATTGCAAAACTGTGAGCAATCTAGCATCACCATCAGGAACGATTAATTTATAAAAACACAAGATATCTTCACTAGAAATATACCAAATTTGTCTGGAGGTGCAACAACTGTCCCTTTCAGTAGCAATGACAACTGAGTAATACAGAAAATTTAGGTTAGAATGCATAACATGAACTGGAACGACAATTTTGAACATAAGTAATGTCAACGTCTGACAAGAACAAAAATTCTAATTTCATATGACCTTAAAACGGTCCCACATTGTTGCAAAAGAAGAAACAAGATAAACATGCAACAGACCAAAAAGCCATTAGAGTACATAGAAACCTTGGTCAAGAATAGATCGTGAAAAGCTCTTCCTCTTTCCCTCAATTTTACTTCATCCAAAGTGCTGCATGTGAAGGAAAGAATGAATTGATTATGGGGAAAAAAACTAAATGCAGTGCAATCAAAGTTCCTTATTTATTTCAGTTAAAAGGCTTAACAAAGTCATCTAAAATTGCCAAAATAAAAACGTTCAGTAAGCTCAACGCCAAACCTGAGTTCCTTCTTAACTTCAGTTAACTTTCTTGTTGTGATGTGGTACTCCTTCTCAAGAAGTGGAATGATCAAAGGAACGCTGTCCATATACCTTGCAATTATATATTTCCAAATTCAATTTACACTAAAGAGTTTCAATAACCTCCTTTCAAGTTTATCTGAATGGGAGAAAAGAGCATGCATACCTTTTCTGTAACAATTCTTCTAGAAAAAACCTAAGTTTGCTTACACCTATTCTACTTCTTTCTTGCTTTGACAATTGCCGACCCAATTTCTCCCCCAAAGATGCTATGTCTTGCACCTCTCTAGAAATTATTGCCTGCATTAGAAATCAAAAGGGGGAATGAATTGATTAACTTGATCTAATATCCCAATACACCATAATATACAGCACAGAGATGGTGAGCATTTTAGATTTCATGACTACTTCCAAAAGAAAAAATCTTTTTGTCGACTTCATGCCCCATGTCATTCAGGATGACCCTTCAAATACTTCCCCCAGCAAACTAGATTATCAACCGGTGAAGGAAGGAAACAAATATTAATGCGAACAACTACACCAAGCATATATCACAAAAGAAGAAAAAGCTTCTTGGTACCATAATCAACCCCATGATTTTAGTGGAAGCAGGAGCAAACCTGTTTAAACTCTTCATTTGAACTGTAAACAGAATCATGCTCAGAACCAACTCTTCCAGAAGGCACTGAAGTAAAGAATGGAGAGTCACCCAATATGAAGCCATCTAATGTACATGCAGGTGGCGAGAGAAAAACTTCCACATCAGAAGAACGTGAAAACTGAGGAATTTTTGTATCAAGCTTGGTAGATACAATGACAGTTCTTGAAAGCTCTGGATCAATCTGAATCAAGTATCAACCAAAAAAAATGTTAATCTTCCCAACATCACCATAACCGGAGATAAAAAATTTAAATGAATAAAACCCTTTCTTTGCAACTACAAGAGGTAGTTTGTAGTTCCAAAAAACTAAGCATCTAAAGCTAACATTAGCTATAATTAGGGATGCTAAAGATTATATTAGCTGCTAAATTACATAAAAGCTTGGTATCAATCAAACAACTCGAAAGTATAAATTGCTTCCAACTCTTCTAGTTTAGCTCCTTGGAAAACTGACTCTTCAATACAAGTAAATATTCTCTCTGTTTTTAATCATGCTTATATATTTAAAAGATACCTTGATAGAAGAGTAGTATTTTGGCTTTGACCCTCTTAAAAACATGTAACCTCCACAAATTCCCAAGCCAACATTCTTTAGCTAAAATTTAACACTTCATGAAAAATTGCAAGGAGAAAAATTACATACTTGCATTACAACCCTTCTTGTCATTGCATTACTCCAGTCACTACAATCTTCAAGACATAATATAATGAACTCCTTATGCTGCATCTTCGTTCTCACTAAGGACTCCACGGCACGCGCTTGGCTCTGCTTAAATGTCACCACGCACCGCCGATACAACCGTCACAATTACGGAAATGTATGAAATAAAATTAACTAGAAACACTTGGTGGGTTGAGAAAACACCTGCAAAGCACGATTCTTTCGAGCCGGAGCAGGAGCAATAAGCCCGGGAGTATCTATAATAGTCAAATTCGGACAGTATTTGTATTTCACTTTAATGATGATTTCTTTAGCTGAGAATTGGCATGGCTCACGTTCCAACCTCATATTTTCAGCTTCAATGTAGCCCTAACAGGAAAATCACAATGATGGGCTCACCTCAAAATTTGAACTTGAAAAAGAAAGGGTAAAAGAAAGAATTTTTGTAAGAAAACCTGAATGTCGGCGAGAGATTTTTCGTGAGCGACAGTGGGGTCATCATCGGAGACGAGATGGCACAATGGGACGTCACAAAGAGGGTCGTAAGACATATGGAGAGTGATGGGTCGGCGAGTCTTGGTCCCGCCGCCGACGTGGTTGAATTGGAATCCCATGAGCGCTTCCAGCAACGCGCTTTTACCGTCCGTTTGGTGTCCAACGACTAACACCGCAGGCGCGTCGAAGGGAGCCTCTAGCTCTTGAGTTAAACCGTGAAGCTCGTTGTAGGCCTCGTAGAGAGTTGAGTGTGGGTTCGGTGTTCCTTCCTCCATTTCGATTCTGTTTTACTTGGTACTCAGTCACTGCTCTGCTTCTGAGAGTAGAGTGAAAGCAAAACACAACACTCTTTTTCGCTATCAGCTTCGGGGAAATTGGATGACTTGAAAGCGCGTTATTCGTCAAATCTTCACTGCTATCCTCGTGGGTGATGTGCCACACGGCAGGATTCCGTTCCTGTTCTTTTTGTTATTTTGAAATTCGACAGATAATTGAGATTAGTGACCGGACACTAATGCTAATTTTTTGGTAGCATGACCCTTTTGGCCTCTCATTTTTTTATCTTGAACTTCTGTTTTTTTTTTTGACATTTTATTACTTTGCGGTAATCTATTTTATGATTGTTCACGTATAAAAACAGTACCTGAAGAAAAACACTAAAACCTGGAAAGAAGGGTGAGGGGGTTCAACAAGTTGAAATCGAGGAATGTGTCGACCAAAAACTAGAACAACCAAATTTTATGGTTCTGGTTAGAAAATTCTACTGTATTGGTTATATATGCAGAGCCCATTTCATGCATATGGAAAGTTGTTTATGTTTACAGTTTACTTCTCAATGTAGAACAGATGAGCCAAATCTCTATAGTAATTTGGTACAAGCAGCTGAAAGAAAATTATTGACCATACTATTGATGCATAGCTGAAGAGTCAAAATGAGAATCATTACTCCGGACAAATTGCAGAAAACACCGGCAGTCTCTTCTTTGTAGTAGGACCACCGTAGAGAACACCGTCAATGTATGCATCGATGTTTTCCCTTGATGGGGTTTTGCCAGGAAACAGGGTAACGTCAATCCCATCATCTTGAGGTGACCAGTTGGCTCCAATGGTGAAAGTGGTGGTGATAATTGTATCGGGTCCAATGGTGGAGGTGGGGCTAATATTGTTGGTTTTATGTTTCATTGTGGCATTGGTATTGGAGCGGTTGGCTTCAGGTTTTGTCTCTTCAGGTCTGGTGGATGAGTCCTTTTGGGTTATAATGGCAGTTGTTTCTGTGAGTGGATGCAAAAGGCGAGGTTTCAAGCTGAATGTGTTTGGCATGGCGCTAGCACATGACTTGTACACCTGTGCCTGAGCAACTCACAGAGAAACTCGCAATGACCTTCTAGTATTCAAGTGCACCATATGTTTTGGTATTGGAATTAATATATATCATGACATACAATTTCATTTATGCTAACCTCAGATTTGGTCCTGAATGGGAAGCAAGTGGGGCGTACGTCTTCCTTTCCATGTGCAAACTGCGAAAATAAATAAATAAATAGGGTTCCTTTAATAGATTAGTGAACAACGAACACATTCCAATAGGGTTCAACCAAATAAAAAAGGATCATTGTAGTGCATGAAGTTAGATGGTTGGATCAGCTAATGGGAAGGTAGTTTTGGTTTTTTTTTTAAAATAAAAAATAAGAATTGTACAGCAAGAACATGACAAATGAAATTTCAAGGTTCGAAAGTCAATTCCTTTGCCTCAGTACAAGGCATCTAATGAATTTTAGAAGTTCGCATTTTATGCCAACAAGCTAAAACTCACGTTCACTTTCTAAAATATCGAATCATTTTTCAACTAGTCAAATCTTGGATTTTAGGATTTTCTCAATCTATTTCCATTTTTTTCTATCAAAAGAAAATTGATAAAAGACACTCATCATAGTCAACGTATGCAAAAAGACATTGACCAATTCATCACTATTCATAAACGTATTTCAATCCCTCTGAACAACTGCAATTCACTAAATCATCAAATTCAATAAACAATGGCACCAAAATCAAAAAGCTACACTAAAGCCAACCAAGTGCGTTTATATATATTTTTTTAAAATTTAGGTTAAAGTGTCCGTCTTTAAATCTTTCATTTTGCAAGCATTTGTTTTTCATAAAATGTTTAGGTTAATTCATATCCAATTTAAAATTAGGATATGTCATTGACTTCATAAATAATTAAAAGTAACATTTATAAATTATTAATCAAACAAAATTCTAATTCTAATACTGATCATAATTTTAATGAGTAATAAATAAATTAAATGATCTCATTTCACATCAAGTTTTAGAAAAGTAATCAAAAGTGTTAATACAAAATATATTTTAGTATCCAAGAAATTCACAAGGCTAAAGACCTTCTGTTTGATAGCAAATAGGCAGAGTTATTATAACATTAACACAATCATGAGATTTCAATCCTATTAGAGACAATTCAGCATAGAAATATACCTGACACTTGGATCCATATCGGCAATGGCCAAACTCATCCCAAGCCCTGCAAATTTCTGATTTATAGAAACCAAAACTTCCCGACGACGAACCGGAACCTATGATATTAGTATCAGAAGCAACAAGAACTCCGTCCATTACAAACACATCTTCATCCACAACCTTCAGTGGCGTCTTCTCCGACTGTGGCGAAACCGACGATCTGAAGCAGCTTTTCCCGGAGGAGCCGCTGTTGCCGCCACTACTGGACACAGAGTTTGAGCGTAGGTACTTTATGAGGTTCTCCGGTGATGAATAGTAGTTGCCACGGCTTCTTACTGGAGTTGTCGTCAATTTCGGAATGTTGCTACTCTTTAGGACGTTTAGTTTGTTGCTTTCATTGTAGAAGCTCGAGTCCATTGATTCTGAATTTTCTACATTTCATATTATTCATCGATTATCAACAAAAAGGAAAACGTGAATTTTGATTGAAATGTAGATGCTAGGTTTAAGGATTTTTAATTAAGCAACGGAGTTAATTTTATGGCGATTGATTTCTAATTTCTCTTATTTTTTAAAAAAAATTATGGTTCCCGCCAAAAAGTCAATGACCAGTTTTTTAAGCAACAAACTGGAATTGATCGGATGAATTGAATCGTACTCTCCTCTGGATATTCAAATTTCAAAAAAGAAAATATCGAAGTACTTTGACGAACATTGTATTGCTAAATTTTGAAGCATAGATGAGCGACAAGTTTCTTTTCTACTATAATAGAAAAGCAGAAACAGATCAAGAACGATATACGATGCAGAAAAATCAAAGTGAAGATGATGAAAAAGGATTAAAACAGAACAAAGTCAATGCAGTTCAAAAAATTCGATCCTAAACTTAGCAACGCAATAATAAAAGAATCGTGCATTCAGTCAAATCTAAAAGACGATAGTCATTATATCAAATATGTAACCTTATAAAAAAGCATTAGAATCTAAAAATGGAGAAAGAAATTCAGAGTGAAAAATTACCTAGAAAAGAGTTGCGTTAGAGAATTTCAAAGGTGAAAGGCGAAGATCTTATCTTCTGAGGAAGTTGAAGGGGGGGGGGGAAATAGCTTCTCTTCGTATATATATACTGTTGGTGTTGGCAGAGGGAAAGAGAGACAAAGAAGAGCTGCGCCAAGTAAGCAAAGTACAGAAAGGACCTAAGATTGACTGAAACCGGGGGCATGGGGCCCCTTTGTTTATGGGGAAATGGCTACTTTGGTCCCTCTCAAAAATAAAATTTAATCTAAATCCTTTAAATCTTTCAGTTAAATGGAAATTTACATTTTTGACCCCCAAAATTTTATAATTCATCTCAGCCCAACTTGAACGTCTTGGCTTCGTCCTTGGTTGAAGCCTTTGTAATTTAATAACCTTATCAACAACAACATTCAGGTATAGACCGAAGGGACTTTCCTATTGATAATATATTTATACCCCTAAAATTTTATAAGTTTGTCCCTCAACATAAAATCATATGTCTAATCTCTTTGACAACAACAATAGACTAATGATGTTACTTTATAACGATTTTAGAACATAAAAGATTACAGAACATGCATAACTGATTCCATGCTGGGTATCTTGGGATAGTCTTGGAGGGGACAGCAAAATCACATGAAAAAGAGACAAATGACTCATTTGACAATGATAATAACATTATTGATCAACACAAACCATATGTGTCGAGTCTTTTGACAGCAACCAAATTTTATGAACAATTTCAGTCCCAATAACAACCCCAAAAACCAAACTAGATTTCTACATGTCACATAGATTTTGACTTCAAATTCCATCAAAGGGGTTCTTTAGATTCCCGCCAAGCAAGGACATGAGACCACCACCATGGACCCTACCCTCCGGAACCGAGAAGTCAAAGGTCTTGTTGCTGACACCAACACTGATGTCCATATCATACCCACTTCTTCCTTCCTCTTGCTTCTTGGCATCGAAGAAACTCGAGTAAGAGGATGAGGACTTCATAGATAAAGGAACCAATACCTGAGGTGGTATGAGTTGTTGCCTTTTCGCTGGTTTGTCCAGGGAATCGATACCATCAGAAATAACACTAGTCCCTGAGGACGAGTGATTGTTGTCCCAGCTGCTTCTTGTGGCTGTTGCTGCTGATACAAGCCCCTGGAAGACTCCGGGTGCGATGAGCCCTCCCTTGCTTGCCTCCCGCTGTTGCACCATACTGTTGTGAGCAGCGCATAGACCACTCCTGCCCCTTGCGAATTTCTCGCATTTGCTCTCCACCCAGGAGCATCTTTTTCCCCCACCATGGGCCTTGCAGAAGTCCGTGCTTCCTTGGGCACTCTTGCCACAATTCTCAATCTTGCATCGTTTTCCACCACCGTGCCTGACACAACAATCAGTTCGACCACGTGCACTCTTTGTACAGCCTGGCACAACACATCTCTTCCCACCACCATGGGCAACACAGAAATTGGTGCCTCCATGCACACTCTTGGGACAAATGCCACCACCATTGTAGAGGCAACGTTTTCCCCCACCGTGTCCTTTGCACAACGGCGTGCTCCCTTCAGCACCTTTGGTACACCCTGCAAATACACAGCGTTTTCCACCACCATGAGCCTTGCAAAACATAGTACTTCCCTGAGCACCCTTAGTACATCCCTGGAACTGGCAACGGCGTCCACCACCATGAGAGATGCACAAACCAGCCTGTCCTTCAGCACTACGTGTGCATCCTTCCACCTTACACCTCTTTCCCCCGCCATGTCTGATGCAAAGCCCTGACTGACCTCTTGCTGCCTTTGTGCACCCTCCGGGAAAGCCACATCGTCTGCCTCCACCATGTGCTATGCAAAATTCTGTCTTCCCCTCAGCACTTTTAGTGCAGCCCAAGTGTTGGCACCTCCTACCTCCACCATGAGCCTTACAGTAGACAGTGCGGCTCTCAGAACCTTTGTTACACCCTGGTTTTTGGCATCTTTGTCCGCCTCCATGACCAATACAAAGGCCAGATGCCCCTCTTGCTCCTTTTGAGCAGCCAGTGAACTTGCATTTCTTTGAATTGCTTGCTCGATTATCTGAGGACATCATAGTGGTGGTTTGCTCAGAGAGTGTGTCTACAGAAAAGTCGGTCTGCGAAGAGGGCTCACAACTTTGATGAAATTCATGACAGGGAGATTTATCCCCAAACTGAAAAAGCTCTTGTGTCTGAACCAAAGCTTTGCGACTATCCATTTTCGGAGCAAAGAGAAGTGATGGCATATAACCACCAGATTTCTTGGCCGAAGTAGAACCCTCATCAACAACAGGTATTGAAAGTTTACTATCTTCCACAGAAACCTGTTTCGAAAGTGGCATACTAACATTAGTTTCTGATGACAGAGGGCATTCCAACTGACTCATACTTTCCTTAATCCCACCAGAAAGGCCTAGTTTTAGGATCGAGTCATCCTCAGGTGACATGCACTGGGTGAATAAAGCTGCTGTTGTTTTGTTCTTGTTGAGACCAACATTGTAATAATTATCCAAGTATACACTCGGAGTAGGGCCCAACCCCAGAACCAACCTGCAGCCGTCATCAGATGCATTAGAAAGATCAACATCAAGATTGCTTTGTCTAGTTCCAAATCTGGCCACGTTGCTTCCTCCGTAACCGAGAAAGTTCAGGCATAGGGTTGTATCACCAAAATTTTTATTTTTTGAGAGTTCAGATACATGCGAAAACTGTACGTTCTTGTTCAAATCCATAGCCTTTGTAGATGCTGCAAACAATATCACTAAGAAAAAGAGGCCAACCTTACAGAAAAGTCTTTAATACATGACCGAAAAATATGTCAGAAACAAATTAGGAAAATAGAAGAAATTCCAATAACGTTCCTCCTCCACTTACAAACCCTGATGTATCTGCTCGGTCCATCTTATAAAGTATCTCTGTAACAGCACACACTTCAATTCTGTGAAAGCTTAGATGTCAATGTATCTGACAACATTTCTAGGAACAAATCCTTTTATTAGAACGTTCAATGTGGATGCAAAGAGGAATCGAGAGCGTCTTGTGCTCCTGATTGACAAATAGATTGGCTTCATTAACCCTAACAAGAATAAGCAATCAAAGTAACATAATCAGGCATAATTAAAGCAAGTATATTAACAAATCAACAACATGCAACCTTCTATCCAAGGAAAGAAGATCAAGTATATGTATGACCACCCTATTCTAAGATGCACCAACAACACTTTCAGGACAGTCATCGCCATCCATACAACGAATGGAGATTAATACAGTTACATTAAAAACAAATATAAGATTCCAAAGTTCCAAAAAACGTATCAACATTCCCCATTTGAGCTAGGAACTGGTGTTATAAGAAATATAATTATTTGTTTGAAAATAATTTCATATCAGTTGTAAACAAATTGTAATAGAAAACAAGATCTTATAAATAAATTTAAACCTAAAGATTTTGTATACCTTGAATAGAACAAAGACTGAAAAGCTAAAGAACTGTCAATAACACCACTTGAGCAGTAAAGTGAAAGAAATTTTTACGGTCTAACATAAGAAATCAATTTCTTCAAAGTTGATTAAGATAAAGTAATAAACTTCCCTTTCGAAACTTCAACTTAATAAAGCTCTGGGGTTAACCATTTAGTAAAAGCTAAAGCAGAACAAACTTTTTACTCTCATCAACCTAACATGGAAAGATTATAATTATTATTAACAGTCAACTTCCAATAGTAGTCTTACAGTCGGTGATTGAGCCTTGAGATTCCAATAAATGTTGGATTTTTCATTAGATATTCAAAATTTGATGGTCAGCAACATGTTTATCAATTATCATGCTGATCCCTTGGTATTAAAGTCAACAACGTCTCATAGAATCTATGGCAGTTAATCTAAAATCCAAATTTCTTCTAAGCACGTTTATTTAGATAAAAGATCTAAAACTATAAATCCCGCAAATAACTCAAGACTTGAGCTTCAAAAACCAAATAGAATTACTGAAATACAACACCGAAACAATTAAAAAGAAACTTGATAAAACAAACCCATATTATTTTCAGTCAAAGACAACGACCAAAACAAGGAAAATTCACCAAACTTCCTTCTTTAATTTCTCCAATAATACCATCTTAACAACAAAGCCATGAAAACATAGCAGCTCAAAATCATGCATACATAGCGCAAAAACTTAACCCCTCATTTAAACCACAAGCTCTTATGAAATAGATAGGCAAGCATACCTCCCAAAAAAAGAAAAAGAGAATAAGTTCTAAAGAAAAATTACTTGCATAAAATATGAAAACTGTGAACTAATACCAAGTAAAAGAGATTAAGCTTGAGAGAAATATAAAGGAAAATTAGTGGAAATACCGTGAAGAATCCAAATTTAGAGAAAACATGGAGAAAGCTAAAGGATCTGAGAAGTGGCTAAAGACATGGATAAACAGAGCTGGAGAATCTTTTAAAAAATACAGAGAAAATTAAGATTTTTTTTAACAAGGCGTGAAAACGGAGGAAGATGATACAGAAAGAGGAGAAACCGAAAAATAATTAAAAATAAAGATACTGAATTTTAATTGAAATGTTTTAATAATATATATTATATGGGCGGCTCTAACGATTTATTTATTTATTATTTATTAATTTTTGTTTTTTCTCTATGCAAATTGTTGCGGGGAATACCTTAATGCCAAAAATAGCCTTGCAAAACACAAACGCTTCCTATTGGACGATGCATGGTTTCCGTTATTGGAACAGCCTAAATTACCCTTGCTGAGGACCGTCCTCGGGAGATTGTGGAGGCAAAAGCGTCAAGTGGAAAATGTGGTGGTTGTTGTTTTTTATTTTATGGTAAAATACACTAATAGTTCATTAAGTTTTAGGATATTTTCATTTTGATCATTAAACTTTAAAAATTATATTATAATCTTTAAGCTTTTAATTCATTTTAATTAAGATCACTATCATTATTTTTCATTAAGAACAATTAGCATGGTAAGTTAAAATTTTCTTCCAAAAAAAAACTAAGTTTCCAACTTAACAGCTACCATAAAGGTCGAGTTTTTGATAAATGGAGTGACCATCAATTAATCTCAATGTCGGGAATACTCTGTTTAGTTAGAATATTAACATAGTTTTGAATACAAGTTGATTTAATTATGAACAGTGATGGATCAAAAAGTTTTACCATTTAATTTCGATTAATATTTGAGTATATTGAAATGTTTACCAATGAGTTTGAATTGAATGGTCAAAAGAGAAGAAAATAGTACTTCAGTGGTCTTTTCAATCGAATAAACCATCTGATGATAAAAGAAACGACGACTTAATGTCAGCTGTTGTTAATCGTTTCATGACCCAATGACTAAAAATAAAGTTTTTTTTCTTAATGATGGTGATTTTAATAATAAAAAATCGATTTCAGTAATCAAAATGAAAAATCCGTAAAAGTCTATGAGTATTAGTGTAGTTTACCGTTAGTTTTATATATTATTTGCATGGGAATTGTCTCCTCTTATCAATTCTATAAACAAAATTCTCACAACCCACCAAAATGTTTGCTGAGAATACTAAAACAGCTGCCCAGCCTCACCTTCAAAAAGATCCTCTTATAAAGGAAGTTCTTCAATCGATCACAAAACTTTGATAAACATAGGAAATTTGTCAAGGTCGAGTATACTAATTATCGATTGCATATATATTTATTGGTCTACGAATAACAATTATGATCATAGGTTTGATACTAGCACGCAAAAGGAGTCGATATATAAGTTTTATATTAAGTAAGAGAGAGATTCTCCTTCAGAGTTATCGCCGTTTGGTTTCTCTCTATAACGACCCTTTATCTTTTCATTATAGATGTTACCGACCAATCATCATATATCATTTAACTGCAATTCTCCACGTAAATTATATGAAATAAACTATAACGACCATCCTAACTCATTTATTTCTATCAACACTATTAAATACAATCATAGGGAAATATGAGATATAAACTCTATATGCTATTTTTAAATATATTGACTAAAGACAAAAATAACCAATGAGATATCAAACACCGAATAAAACGACAGAATTTGTGAGCAATTGCAGAAACATTCTATAAAGATGTCGCCATAAAGGGCACAGAAGTTTTTGTATCAGATGGTTCTCAGTGTGATATTTCCCGCCTTCAGGTGACTCTTTCCTTCCTATTTGTTCCTTTAGCAGCATCTTCTTTCTTTTTTGGAGATATCCTTTAGCCAGCATCTTATGCCAGTAATCTTACAACGGAGCTAAACTGTAGATTTCTTGTGTTGAAAGTACTAAGCGCTCTTCTCTTTCAATATTTGCAGCTGCTTCTAGGTTCAAAAGTGACAATATCCTTGCAAGATCCATCTTTTCCGGTGACATTATAATGCTTCTCCCTGTTGAACTTATTATTAATTATTATGTGGGACTGCATGTTGCTTGTCTAATAGTAAAGAGTATAACTCATTTTTTCATGGAAAATAATTACTATTTCACCCCAAAATTAGGTGTTACAGGAACTGATGTAAGCTTTTAATGTGATATAGAAGGCAATAATTTATGATGGATCCTTGTATCAGAACTGTAATATTCAATATGGAAAATGTAATTTGTAACAGGCTTATATAGATTCAAGTGTCATTATCGGTCAGGCTGGTGATTTTCAAGACAACCGGGAAGTATCAGAACATCGAGTACATGCAGCTTGGACCTCAAAGCAATTTTTTCCCTGATTTGACAATCACTCCAGGAACAGATATCATCTTCTTTTGTTCGCCAAATAATCCTACAGGTCATGCTGCAACAAGGAAGCAGTTACAGCAGCTTGTAGAGTTTGCTAGGGATAATGGATCGATTATTATTTTTGACTCCGCTTATTCCACATATATCTCTGATGACAATCCTAAATCAATCTTTGAAATTCCTGGTGCCAAAGAGGTACGTTGCTGACAAATCATCTAGCTAACAAAAAAGTTCTGCTTCAGTCTTCTGTATGTAAGGTTGTAATTGGCTAGAGCTAACCAATGAAATTTGTCCCTTTTGGGTTTCGATAGATTAAGCTCTAATGAAGTGGAACTAAATCCTAGAGACCAAGCCAACTTTTGTTGGACTACTGTTACTAATTAACCAGGGATGGACCTACGGGTGCAGTCACCTTTCCCTTGAAAAATTCTAATTCATGTATAGTTCAAGTATTTTCTTTACATTTTCTATTGATTATCTAAATTTGTACCCTTAGCATAAAATCTTATGTCCGTACATCCAAGAATGGTAATGGGGAAAATGATAAAAGCTTTCTCAGAAGAATCTCTTCATTTTGCTATTGTTAATTACACTTGATAAAATTGATCATGGCAGCTTATGAAAACTTATTTGTACCATCTGAACAAGGGTTTAATTTTTTTGAAGTATAATTGTTTGATAGGGTTAATGAGAACATAGTTTCGTTCTCTCGGGTCTCTGAGATGACTCTTACAATATTTAGTTTGTTGGTTTGCTTCATGAAGCATAGTACATCAATTTATATATTGTCTTTAGACTGAAAAGGAAAAGAAAATTTCCTCGGGTTGCAATTGAAATTTCATCGTTCTCCAAATTTGCTGGGTTCACGGGAGTTCGTCTTGGCTGGACTGTAGTCCCTGAAGAGCTCTTGTTCTCTGGTGGGTTTCCTGTCATACATGACTTCAACCGCATTGTATATGCAACTGCTTCAATGGAGCATCCAATATAGCTCAGGCTGGTGGCCTAGCATGCGTTTGTCCAGAAGGTTTTCAGGTGATGTAATATTCTTTTAACTGCTTGATGATATAGTATTCTAAAGAACCAGGGCCGCTGAATTTATCTTTCGGATAATTCTCAGGCTATAAGTGCGGTGATCGACTACTACAAGGAGAATGCAAAGATATTGGTAGACACATTTGCCTCAATTAATTTAGAAGTCTATGGAGGTGTCAATGCTCCGTATGTTTGGGTGCGTTTTCCGGGTTCAAAATCGTGGGACGTATCTGCGGAAACCCTCGAGAAGACAGTATAATAACAATACCAGGATCTGGTTTCGGTCCTGGTGGCACGGAATATATCAGAATCAGTGCCTTTGGGCAAAGATAGCGCATCATAGAAGCATCTTGGAGGCTGAAAAAACTTTTCTCCAAGGGAAAACCCCTCGTTTTAACTGTCTAGAACAAAGAATGAAGTGGTTTTCACCAGCCATGCCATTCCCATGGTATATGTAATTCTAAACTAATTTGGAACTTTAAGCTATATTCTACAAGAACTATATCCATTATCTGGTATTCCTTTTCAAAGTGTTGCGGTTTAAGAGATTTCCTTTTTCTTTACATTAAACAAGTATACAAGAGAAAAATTCACCGATTGTATAATCAAATCTTTCTGGTGAAACAAATAAGAGCAACAGAACATTTTTCTGAAAGTATTCCTATGGAGGCACTAGATATTGAGAGTCTGACAACTAACTAGTTCAGAAGATCCGGCCGTCCTTTCAGCAATAACCCTCCAAAGAACTGTTTCCATTGCTGTTGCAGGTCCTGCAGACTTGGGATGTGCACCAGCGTAGCTATCCGATGACGAAGCTGATGGTGAGGAAACATGGTTTTGCACATCGGCTTGCAGAATAGAGATACTGTTGGCATCTTTAGTAATCACATGAATCTTTCCTAGTAAACCAGCAAGCAAATAGGGAGAGCCTGAATCAGTGAAGTTGGGAATCGGGACCTCTCCTACTACAACTTTCCAAGCATCATCTTGGAAATCATATACTTTAATCCTCACACTTTCAGGAGAATTAGACAGATCGAGTGCATACAACTCACCATCCACGGTGATGCTTAATTTTGTTCCAGCTTGTTTTGCAGGCCAACCGTCACTCATGCCTGCCGGCATTTCAACCCAAGAATTTACCTCTGGATCATATACCTCCCCTCCGACATCAACAAAAAACGGCCAGCAATATAAACTCTGAGGCACAAATAACCTTCCCCTATATGATGTTAATCCCGTGGCAATCGGTTTGAGTAGATCAGCCAAAAATGCAGTGGGTAGAACCTGAGCTTTTGAAAATGGCATGCTTGGAATTTTGGGACCATACACCGGTACAAGGATCAAAAACTTCAGCAGACTGAAGTGGAGTTAAACCAACATGGCCCCTGGTAACCCCTCCGACAGCGTATAGCCTATTATTTAAGATGGCAGTCTTACAATAGGCCCTACCGGTTAACATTGAACTTACTTCACTCCATGAATTTAGAACTGGATTATACTGCCAAACACACCTCAGGGCTGAAGCTCTAGAGAATCCTCCTAACACATAGAGGCAGCCATCAATAGCACCGATGGCACACCCACAAAACGGCATTCTGTTCAGTGCATTCTTCCGCCCAAGCCAACCCCTAATAACATCTGCAATTTTAATGCCGGATCCGACAACATTCCACATCCGAAGACTAGCCAAACCTTTCCTAGATTCATCTTCTAAAGCAAAATTGGGCATTTGAGGCAACCTCTGCCACCTTCTCGACAATGGGTCCAAAGCATACCACAAAAGCTTGTCACCTTCAACCTTGGTCAATATATAGAGCCATTCCTCAGTTGTTCCAAGTCCTTTCCTCGTATTAAATAGTTCTGTAGATGCTTAATTTGTCTGGGTAGTTAAGAAACCAGAAAAAATTAGAGGGAACGGTTTGTAGAGAGTGGGGGTATTGTGAGTTAAAAAAAAAAACTGTAAATGGGGGATGGTCAGTTTTTTAGATAGAACCATCACAAATTACAGGAGGAGGAAAGGAGAAGACCATCTGGTAATCAGAGAGAGAAAAAAAAAGAATTCCTGCTTCATAATACATCCATTTTTCAGCAAATACAAAAACAAAAAATTTCAGAAGCATTGAATATCATTCGGAAATCATTTGCGCTTTTGGTTGTAAAGGAAATAGAAATTAAAAGAGAGAGGTGAGTGATTTATTACCTGAGAATTAGTAGAATTTTCTATAGTGGTAAAGAGATCCCAACACCATAAAATCAGATTGGGAAAGAGGACTTGGCCCTTAATTTTACGAGAAGCAATAAGCAAAGAAGAAGGTATTTCATTTTCAATCTTTAATCTTTTTTAGCTATATTTTATCCCATTTGGAATTAAAAATTGGAAGAGATTTAGTACTTACCTAAGGCAATCGAATTTCTTGTAAAATAACCACAATGCTCAGACGAAACCTCCGTCACCGAGGACTGAGAAAATCTGTACAGTGAGGAAGAAGATTTTTTTTTTTTATGCATGTTCTTAGTAAATAAATAAGTTAGAGGAATGAGGGGGTCTCGAGTTACCTTTGTCGCGTTTTAGTTGGAGTCGAAACTGTTGGTGTAGACATGATCACTTAGCTAGGTTTAGGTTTCTTGATTGTTGGAGTCTCTTTGGTAGAGAAGATAGGCGGTTGAAGGCTGGTGACCATGGTGGTGTAGGTTGACCATCGGGGTAGTTGAGAGAGAGGGAAGGGATTGAGTGTAGAAAAGAATGCTTTGGTTCGATTGGGGTCTGGTTTTGAATGCTTTCGGTGATGGTTGAGTATAGTTTAGGTAAGAGTGGTCACCATGAAACGGCGGCTTATTGTGCGGCGGTGAGGACATCTTTGGTGAGCGACGCTATGCACGGCTGATTGTGTGAGGAAGAAGGAGAGTTAGGCAGTTGAGAGTGATAGAGAACGGCGAGGAATTCGTTGGGTTAGATATTAGGGTTGTGTCTAAAGATTAAACGCCGTCGTTTCAGCCGGTACATTCTTAGTTTCTATTTCTGACCCAGTATTATGTGCGCATTCCATTTCGGTCCCCAAAATCAGGCATTTCGAGCTTTGTTGTCATTTTAATATGGTCTCTTAATTTTAAATTGTTTATATCTTAGCCCAGAATCATGTTAGAGCCATTTTCGTACTGTTTTACATTGGTTGTGTAATTTACGGAACTTTTATTTTGGTCCTTGAACGAATCTTTTGCACCTTATTAATTTTGTCTTCATATTTATGAGCGCTTTTCATTTTAGTCCTGAAATGTTTTTATGTTTTATTTTTGAAATGTAATTTGTAATTTTGGTTGTTTGACAATTTAGTCACTTAGCATGTTTTTTAATTTAATAGTTAATTCCTACTTTGCATGCTTAGTTTAATTTTATTTTATTATGGTCCTTCATGGTAATTTTGAATGTGAAGTCGAGTTATTAATAGTATGTTTTATTGTATATATGGTTTTATTCTAATGTATGTTAATGTCGTAAATACATATTTTTTTATTTTTTTATTTTTTTAGAAATTTGTTTGAGTGCATGGCATATTTTAATTAGTTTTTGCATGACATTATTTTGCATAATATGCATGATAACCTCATTTGCATAACTTGACATATATCACATAATTGGATTAAGGGTAATACCCTTTTAATTTAAAATTGTTGAAGTGGGCAGTCATAACTGATTTGAGGTCCGCTTTTAATGATTTTAAATTAAAAGTGTATCCCGAAAGTGAAACCAAAAAAATTGATTCGTCACCTAAAATTTGGGAACGAAAGAAAAAGAAATGTTCGTTTATTTAAATATATCGAGAAAAGGTTGTTATATCTTTAAGATCTGGTCTCGATATTTGTAGATAATCGAACATTCTTTATCTTTCTAAAACGACTTGGTAATTTTAATTTAATTATTTTGAGTGCTTTTGAATGTTTTAAATTTACATTTTTGTTTTATGGGATCAAAATTCAAATTAACTTCGAATTTGTAAAGTTCATTGCAAAAACGTTAATTAATCGATTAGGTACCGATTTAGGGCGTTGTGGGGGTGCTAATCCTTCCCCACACGTAACCGACTCCCGAACTCGGATTTTGATAACGCATACCTCAATTTGTTGTTTTAATAAAAAATAATTTTTATTTAAAATAACAAACATTTTTGGGTGCCCAATCACACCCTAATCAAAGATTGGTGGCGACTCTTTGAATTATATTTTTTCGATCATAAAGGAAATCTGAATTTTTTTGAAACGAGAGGTTTTCAAATCACATTTGTTTTTAAATTAAAACTCAATTGAAAGAGGTAAATTACAAATTAATGTGGCTTTTAAATCTCACCTTTTTTTTCACCTTCAAGAAAAAATCGTTTCGACAGCTTGGCGACTCCGCTGGGGACTTTTTTTAGAGAGTCAGGCCGATAGTCGATTAATTAATTGTCTTTGCAATTGAAAATTATAAATTCGATTTAATTTGATTTTTGATCCATTGTTTGGTTTTTAATAATTTTTGTTTGTATTTTGATTTCTTTAATTTAATTCGATTAACAATTAAATAGTTGTACTAATCTGTTTGTTAATGATTTCAGAATAATTATTTGTTTTGGGAATTGATTTTGAGTGTTTTTATTGATTGTTTTTTCGCTTTTCCTCACACACTGCACAGCTGCATTATCATAACATGAGCTAAAACCCCGCTCCGTCCTATTTAAGTAGGAGTGAGAGACTATGCCCTCGTGTGGTTTTCACCTCCGCATGGGATAGTGGATCGCTCCTGGAGCTCACGCCTTATGGTCCTCGTGATGGTAATCACCTCCGCATGGACATAAGGAGGTGTGTTCCCTCGAAATTGAACTCGATCCCCTAAAGCCTGTGATGGGCCAGGATTGAGGGTTCGGCAGCCCAATAGGGCACCGGCAAGGACAATTCGAGAACCTATTACTTTAGAACCTAACCCGGCATATAGTGAACATAGAGCCCGAACTTAGGTTGAACCAAACCCGAACCTTAAGAATCCCGTGAGGAGGGTACACAAGGAAAAGTTTTTTTGAGTCATTTATTTTCGTTTTTTCGAATAAATGCATGCGAACTAGATATCATGCGGTTAGGTTTATTTTTGAATAAGCAAGCGAATTAGATATCATGCGGTTAGGATTTCTTTTTATGGATAACAAAGCATGGGGGTAGATATCATGTTGGGTAGGATCTGATAAAGCATGATTGGGTAGCCAGCATGTGGGTAGGATTCTTGAATAAATTATTATCCCGACTTAATTGCTTTATGTTTACTAACCGATCTTTTGTTGTTTTTGCCTTGTTTCTTTTCTGTGTTGCATTGCATTGTCCATTACATGGTGTTGATTTGGGGTCGATGTCCATATAGAAGGCCAGTAATATGGAACGAACGGTTCGGAAAGAGGTTGAGGACAATGCAGATGTTCTGAGGTGGTCGGAACAGTCCCAGTTGACCAATGGAGACAGCGTGATGCCTGGATATGTGTCAGAGTTATTTGGTTACACTCACATCAACGTACGTCAGAATGATCTGAGTGAGCTAAGAGAAATATGGGGAAGATGGGAAGCAGCCGATAAGGAGATGTTTTATCAGTTGTACGGCGATATTCCTTGTCTTCTGTATGTTCCTATTGACCGAAATTTGTTTAGAGCATTGGCACAGTTCTGGAACCCATCTTATAGCTGTTTCACATTTGGTAGAGTAGATCTGACACCAACAATAGAGGAGTATCAAGCTTTGGTCCGTTGTCCGAGGTCCCAAATGGATAGAATATATACCAAGCTGCCAGTCACTCCTTCATTTAAGAAAAAATTACTATTGATGACCGGAATGAGTGAAGATTGGGTAGTCAGAAACATTAAGAAGAAGGGAGACAGTGAGTGCATCTCTTGGGCTGCTCTGAAAGAAGTAATTGCTCATCATCATGATAAAAGAAAGAAGCTTGACTTGTTTGCTTTAGGGATTTATGGGTTTGTTATTTTTCCAAAAGTGCTAGGATATGTAGACGTATCAGTTGTTGACCTGTTTGAAAGATTAGACAAGCACGTGGATCCTGTTCCAGCTATTCTAGCTGAGACGTTTCGGTCTTTGAGTTCTTGTAGGCGCGAGGGAGAAGGACGCTTTATAGGATGTGCGCCTTTGCTGCTAGTGTGGATTCTGAATCATTTTAAACATGTTGAAAGAGCACCAGGACGAGTGTTTCTAGAGGGGTTTTCGCCTTTGAAAGATTTTCTTTCTAAAGAGTGGCCTGGGGGTTTTACTGAAGAAAAATGGATGGTCATCTTCAAGGATATCAGAGATGGAGATATTTTGTGGCGAGCTTCGTGGAATACCTCTTCGGATATACTTTACCGATGTGGAGAGCGAGATTGGGTTCCTTTGTCAGGTATATGGGGTTCTGTTGGGTATGCACCGCTACTAGTTTCCAGACAGTATGGATCGAGGCAGTTCATCCCAGCCACGTGGGTCTTGGTAGGATCGGATTTTGCATTCAAAGGAGATCAGTATAAGGTTAAAGTTAAAGGGGTTGCTGAGGCTTGGAAGCAAACTCGTCGTGTGAATCTGTTCACTTATGATCTCGAGTTATCTCAAGAGTACGAGCAGTGGAGAAGCGGTCGAGTAAATGACAATATCCCGATGGTGAATCCTGAAAATATTCAGCCGGTGGAGGAACAGTTGAGAGTGGTGCTATCTCCATTAGAGTTAGCCAAGCACGATTTCGAAGCAGAACGGAGACAATGGAGAATGACTTTGCAGAAGCTAGAAGATGAAGTGTATCAAAAAGGATTGGAGATTGACATTCAGAAGAGTAGAGCAGATCGAATTGAAAAAGTAGAGAAGCAACTTCGGCTAGATTTTGACGATCTTCGATCAACTTATCAGCGAATGGTAAAAGCTCAAGTAGGTTCTAGCTCGAGTAAGTCTGTCGAATTGAGGCAAGAGGTGGCGAGCCTCAAAAGAGTAGCCGGAGAGAGTCAAGAAGAGCTCAAGCAAAGCAGGCACCAAGTGAAAATTTTATCAAAAGAAAAGGATTCTTTAGAGCAGCGATTACAAAAGAGTCAAGCCCAGAATGAAAAGTTGAAGGAGAAAAATTCAAGTTTAGAGACTGCATTACGACGATACCAAAACAAGGAAGGTAGCTCGAGCCAGGGAGAGGTTGAAAGTCTGAAAAAACAAGTGAGTGAGCTTGAAGCCATGGTTCAAGATTTTCAGAGGCAAGCAAGTGAGTTATCGATAGTTCCTTATGAGGGGGATATACAGTGGCGTTTTCGGTGGGAGCGAGCTCAGGCGAGAGTTAAGCAAATAGAGGATTTTATTGCTTGTTACCTAGACCATGCGCGGGGAATAGCTCAATATTTGGTCATTCTATCTGAGGAAGCTGCTGATGTGACTGAAGAACTAGATCATGAGGCTGAAGAAAACCAGAAGATTGTAGAGTTACTAGCACATGTACAGCAAATAGGAGAAATGGTGCAGATTTATTTGTGATATGTTTCAACTTTGTAATTGAACGTCGTTCTAATATAAAGAGTTGTTCTAAGGAGTCGTTCCAGGATCAACACCCTGCATTTTGCATATGCATTTAATTTTTGCATCGCATTTTATTCATTCATAATCATATGTTTCATATTCATTAATAAATATCAGCGATAACAAAATGACTCTGTGACAGAGTAATACTGGAAAATCCCAAGTATATTTACAAAACCAGGAAGAAAGTTATGGAAGACAAACTTGCCCAAATTGAGAAGGCTCAGTCGGAGTTACAAGATAATATCAAGAAAATGCAAGAAGATATGATGAATGCCCAAAAGGAGATGTTTGCCAAGTTTGCGAGTATGTTGGATGGAAGAAATCCAGAACATGGGAAAAGCCCTATGCCAGAAGGTGTAATTGAAGACCCACTTCATCATACAGGGTTAACCCCAGAACAATCTCAGAATGTTCAAGTGACCCCTGTTCATGTCGGGGAAGGTGCACATTAATCCAGTCAGTGCTTCTGTTAACGTACAGCCTGGATCTAGTTCGTATCAGGAAGAACATATTTATCATCAAGTTCCAGACCTTGATGAAGAAGCCAAGAAGGACCAAAACAATCTGTTGGAAGAGAAATGGAAGCAGTTAGAAAGAGAGGTCAGAGCCATGAAGGAAGATACCAGTGTCTATGGATTCGACGCAAAGGAGTTAAGTCTAGTTCCTGATCTGGTCTTGCCTCCAAAGTTTAAAGTTCCTGAATTTGAAAAGTTTGATGGTACCAGGTGCCCCTCTGCACATATCACAATGTTTTTGTAGGAAGATGACCTGATACATAGGGGACGATCAATTGTTGATACACTGCTTTCAGGAAAGCTTAACTGGCTCGGCAATCCGATGGTATAACCAGCTGAGTAGAGTTAATATTAAATCGTGGAAAGACTTGGCTAAGTCATTTCTTGAGCAATACAAACATGTGAAGGATGTTAGGCCCAACAGGATGATGTTGCAAGGAATGGAAAAGAAGTCTAATGAGAGTTTTAGACAATATGCTCAAAGATGGAGAGATGTAGCAGTGCAAGTCCACCCGCCATTGGAAGAGGAAGAAACAAATATGCTTTTTGTCAACACCTTAAAAGCTCCTTTTTTCTCGCATCTTATCGGTAATCCTTATCGAAGTTTTGCTGATGTAGTTACGGCGGGAGAAATGATTGAAATGGCTGTTAAGAGTGGGAAGCTCGAGGGAGGAGAGTCTAGTAAGAGACCACCAACGAGGAAAAAGGAAAACGAAGTCAGTAATGTGAGGCAGTACGATTCTAATAACATCACTGTTTCCCGTCCTCAAGGAGCAGGGTCATCGACACAAAATGACAATAGACAAGGGGCAAGGGACCAGAGGAGAGAGAGGCCTCAATTTGACCCCATCCCGATGACTTATAAGGAATTATTTCAGATTTTGTATGATCGGCATGTGGTTTCGCCGTATCACGTGACACCAATGCAACCTCCTTTTCCCAAATGGTATGATGCTAGTGCTCAGTGTGAGTACCATGCAGGGAACCCTGGGCATTCCATTGAGAATTGTACTGCTTTTAAGAAGGTTGTCCAAGCTTTGAGAACGAGGAATGTCATCAACTTTGGTGACAGTGAGCAGCCAAATATAGCTCAGAATCCGTTGCCAAGCCATGCAGGGGCAGGAGTTAATGCGATTACTGAAGAAAAAAGAAATAGAATTGTAAGGAAGGTTAGTGATGTAGTATCACCCATGAGTTGGGTGTGGTGCCAGATGGTCAAGGTAGGATTGTTGAAGCCCAGTTTGACAGGTGAACAGTTTAATAGTGGAGAGGTGTGTCAGTATCATAACAGTGAAGGACACAGTATTCAACAATGTCCTGATTTCCTATCTTTGGTACAAGACATGATGGACAATAAAGAAATTGAGTTCTTTAGAGAGATTGCTGAAGAAGAGGAAGCGGAAGTTTGCGCTTCAGAAGGATCGTCTAAAAGGGTATACAATGTCAGTTGTCCCCTAATTATTACTCCCAAAAATCGAGTTGCTGAGAAGGTAGCCCCGAAAGTGGTTATTACACCTCCATCTCCATTCCCATATCGGGATAATAAACAAGTGCCTTGGAGATATGATTGCCAGATGGGAGATGTAACAAAAGAGAATGAGGAAGTAGATGAGGTGGGACGCTTTACTAGAAGCGGTAGGTGTTATTCTCTTAATCCACCTAAAGAGTCTGAGAAGAAGGTTACAGCTGATAAAGGGAAAAAAGTGGATGTGCAGATAGAAGAGGATAAGCCTGTTATCAATGAACTAGTAACCGAGAGTGAAGCGGTAGAATTTTTGAAGTTTCTGAAACACAGTGAATACAGTGTTGTGGAACAATTACACAAGTTGCCTGCCCGTATTTCTGTTTTATCATTACTTTTGAGTTCAGAGGCCCATAGGAATGCTCTGTTAAAGGTTTTGAACCAGACTTTTGTTCCGAAGGAGTTGCCCATTGAAAAGTTGGATCGTTTAGTTTCCAATGTACAAGCTGATAATTTTTTATCTTTTTCTGAAGATGAAATCCCTTCTGGGATGATGGGTAGTCAGAAGGCTTTGCACATTACAGTTAAATGTAAAGGGCATGTGTTGTCTCGGGTCTTGGTTGATAATGGTTCAGCTTTGAATGTGATGCCCTTAGTGACTCTAAGAAGCTTCCATTAGATAGTACACTTATGAGAACCTGTCAAAGTGTGGTTCGAGCTTTCGATGGGACTAAAGAGAAGTGTTGGGCAAGATTGATGTTCCTCTGAATATTGGTCCAGCAACTTATGAAGTGGAATTTCTTGTAATGGACATTATGCCTACGTACAATTGTTTGTTGGGTAGGCCTTGGATTCATCAGGCCGGTGCAGTTCCGTCCACATTACATCAGAGACTGAAATTTGTGATTGATGGAAGGTTGGTATGTATTCATGCTGAAGAGGATATTATTGCTTCTGTTTCTACTACTGCTCCGTATATTGAAGTTGATGAGCAAGCCGTCGAGTGTTCTTTCAGATCGTTGGAGTTTGTCAATGCTACGTTTGTGGCCGAAGGCAAGAAGATACCAAAGCCTCGATTGTCAAACTGTACCAAGATGGGGCTTAAATTGACTCTTGGAAGAGGAGCAAAAGTTGGAAAGGGTTTAGGCCGACAGTTGCAAGGACCGGTGAATCCCATATGCCCTATTACTAAAAAAGATCGATTTGGTTTGGGATATCAGCCAACTTCGAGAGATAAGATGAGGGGAATTAAGAAGGTCCAAGAAATCAGAAAGGCCAGATTGGCTGGTGAAGACCTTAGCTGGGAACCCATGACCTTCCCGCCGTTGAGTAGCATTTTCATGTCTGGAGGGCATATGTTTCAAGGGAATTCAAGGAACACTGAGACGATGGTTGAGAATGCCTTGGGAGATTTAGGCATTAATGTTATAACTGATGATGAATCCGAGGAAATGAGAGTTATGGGCATTTATCCTGCACCACCGGGCTTCGTGTTGAACAATTGGACCGCGAAAGAACTGCCTGTAGTTTACAAATCTTTTACCGAGTAATGCACTGGAACTTTCTCCCTGTTGTTCATACCCTGGGGCAATAGGTGATTTTATGTAAAGGGTTAAGCTATTTGTTTTTTCTTGCTTTCAATAAAAGATGCATTCTGTTAGTTCCAAATGGCAAACATTCTCCCATGCATTTCATTCATTCATTCTTTGTTGTATATATGTATGTATTTCTTTCTTTCTATTTATTTATATGGGAAAAGATTCTCCCATATTTATATATGTATATATATCTTCTCTTTCATTATTTTTTCAGGAGCTCAGATATCAATAATATGAATGCCAATGACTCTGTCCCGGAGATTGATTTCGAGAAGCCTATATGTCAAGGGGAAATCGAAGATTGTGATGATGATGAAGGATGTGAACTACCTTCTGAATTGTTGAAAATGGTGGAGAATGAAGATAAGCAGATTCTACCTCATAAAGAGCCTACTGAGATTTTGAATTTGGGGACGGATGAGGATAAGAGAGAAGTAAAGATTGGTACCACTCTGTCAGTTGGAGGTCGACAAGATTTGATAGAATTGCTTCAAGAATACAAGGATGTGTTTGCTTGGTCATACGAAGATATGTCGGGTTTAGATACAGAGTTGGTTGTTCACAAACTGCCAATAAAGCCTGAATGTAAACCGGTACAGCAAAAACTGAGAAGAATGAGACCTGAGATGCTGCTTAAGATTAAAGAGGAAGTGAAGAAACAATTTGATGCTGGGTTTCTTAAAGTGGCTAAATATCCTGAATGGGTGGCGAATATTGTCCCAGTACCGAAGAAGGATGGGAAAGTTCGAATGTGTGTTGACTACAGAGATCTCAACCGAGCCAGTCCAAAGGATAATTTTCCTTTGCCACATATAGATACGCTAGTGGATAATACTGCTGGAAATTCTTTGTTCTCTTTTATGGACGGTTTCTCTGGTTACAATCAAATTAAGATGAACCCTGAAGATATGGAAAAAACGACGTTTGTTACCATGTGGGGAACGTTTTGTTATAAAGTAATGCCGTTTGGATTGAAGAACGCCGGGGCAACATATCAAAGGGCCATGGTGACGTTATTTCATGACATGATGCATAAAGAGATAGAAGTTTATGTCGATGATATGATTGTCAAAGCTAAGACAGAGGAAGAACATATCGGGAATTTGAGAAAGCTCTGTAAAAGACTAAAAAGATGCCAGCTAAAACTCAACCCAAATAAATGTACTTTTGGGGTGACATCTGGGAAGCTGTTGGGATTTGTAGTAAGCCAAAAAGGAATTGAAATAGACCCAGATAAAGTAAAGGCTATTCAAGACTTGCCAGCCCCACGAACACAAAAAGAAGTCAGAGGATTTTTGGGGAGATTAAATTATATAGCTCGGTTTATTTCACAACTGACGGAAAAGTGTGATCCCATATTCTGCCTTCTTCGCAAGAATAACTCAGGGGAATGGAGTGAGGATTGTCAAAGAGCTTTTGAAGCAGTGAAAAGATATTTGTCGAGCACTCCGATCTTAGCACCACCCATCTCAGGCAAACCCTTGATTCTGTATTTGTCGGTTTATGAAAATTCAATGGGGTGTGTGCTGGGGCAACGTGACCAAACTGAGAAGAAAGAAAGGGCTATCTATTATCTCAGCAAGAAGTTCACTGAATGTGAGACAAGATACTCACCCATTGAAAAGTTGTGTTGCGCTTTAGTATGGGCTACCCGAAGGCTTAGGCAATATATGTTGTATCATACTACTTGGCTTATATCCAAGCTTGATCCCTTGAAATATCTAATGGGTGTGCCTGCATTATCTGGAAGATTAGCTCGTTGGCAGATCTTATTGTCCGAGTTTGACATCCAGTATGTAAACCAGACGGCAATTAAAGAAAGTGCTATAGCGGAATTCATTGCAAGCAGGGCTTCGAAAGAATATGAGTCGTTGAGCTTTGATTTCCCAGATGAAGATTTAATGGCTATTTCGGTAGAAGAAGCAGTGGCATCCACTAGCAAATATTGGAAATTGAACTTTGATGGTGCTTCAAATGCCTTGGGACATGGAATCGGGGCAATTTTGGTCTCACCAGAAGGAGAGCATTATCCTTTCACCAGTCGGCTTAATTTTGATTGTACAAACAATATGGCCGAGTATGAAGCTTGTGTTCTGGGTCTTAGAGCTGCTGTTGAACGCAAAGTAAAAATGCTTAAAGTGTATGGGGATTCAGCTTTGGTAATATACCAGCTCAGGGGAGAATGGGAGACAAAAGATCCCAAGCTTGTAGAATACCGTAAGTTGGTTATGGAGCTTGTTGAAGAATTTGAAGAAATAACTTTCAATTACCTCCCCAGAGAAGAGAATCAAATGGCAGATGCCTTAGCCACATTGGCAGCAGCGTTTAAGATGAACGAGTATTCAAATATGATGCCCATTGAAATGAAGGCTTATGAGTATCCAGCCCATTGTTTTAATATTGAAGAAGAAGAAGATGGAAACCCTTGGTATTATGATATCTTACAATATATAAGGTATCAGAGTTATCCAGAACAGGCCACTGAGAATGATAAGAGAACCATTAGAAGAATGGCATCAGGGTATGTGCTTGATGGTGAGATTCTATACAAGAAAAGTCTGGATCAGGTCTTGTTAAGATGTGTGGACGCGAAAGAAGCCAAATTGATTCTTGAAGAAGTGCATGAGGGAATATGTGGTACCCATGCTAATGGGCATGTTATGGCTAGGCAGATTATGAGATTTGGGTATTATTGGTCAACTATGGAAACAGACTGTATCAATTATGCCCGAAAATGTCACAAGTGTCAGATTTATGGAGATAGGATACATACTCCTCCTCATCCGTTGCATGTAATGACAGCTCCGTGGCCATTCTCAATGTGGGGCATGGATGTTATTGGACAAATTTCACCCAAAGCTTCAAATGGTCATCGCTTTATTCTGGTAGCCATAGATTATTTCACCAAGTGGGTAGAAGCGGCTTCTTACGCAAATGTTACCCAGTCTACAATATGCAAATTTTTGAAGAAGGAGATCATTTGTAGATATGGTTTACCAGAGAGGATTATCTCCGATAATGCGTTGAATTTAAATAATAAGATGATGGACTCGGTCTGTAAACAGTTCAAAATAAAGCATCATAATTCCACCACTTATCGCCCAAAGATGAATGGGGCAGTAGAGGCGGCCAATAAGAACATCAAAAGGCTCATAGAGAAAATGACTGAGACCTATAAGGATTGGCATGAGAAGTTGCCCTTTGCTCTGTTTGCTTATCGAACTTCAGTACGGACTTCAACTGGAGCAACTCCGTTTTCTCTGGTATATGGGATGGAGGCTGTCTTACCTATTGAGGTGGAAATTCCCTCACTTTGGATTTTGTCAGAGGTAAAGCTTGATGAGGCAGAATGGGTCCAAGCTAGGTATGACCAGTTGAATTTGATTGAAGAAAAGAGATTGAAAGCTATTTGTCATGGTCAGATATACCAAAAACGTATGATACGGGCACATGGTAAGAAAGTTCGCCTTCGAGAATTCCATGAGGGAGATTTGGTGCTTAAAAGGATTTTGCCTATTCAGAAGGATTTCAGAGGAAAATGGATGCCCAATTGGGAAGGACCTTATGTTGTCAAGAAGGCCTTTTCTGGGGGAGCTCTAGTCCTAACTGAAATGGACGGATCAGAATTACCATATCCAGTGAATTCCGATGCTGTTAAGAGATATTTTGCTTGAAGAAGAAATAAAAGAGAAAAAATGAGAAAATGAGAAAAAAGAAAAATGATGGAAAAAACGAAAAGGAAAAAAGAAGAAAAAATGGAAAAGGGAAGAAAAAATAAAAATGAAAAAGAAAAATAAAAAGAGAAAAATGGAAAAAGAGAAATAAAAGGAGGGTTCAAGATGAAAACCCGAAAAGGGCGTCTTGGAACCAAAGGATGTCTCAAGTTGAAAACTCGCAAAGGGCGACTTGAGTTGAATTTGAAATTCAGAATTCGTGCATGGTGGAAGGTTCTGAATTAGTTTTGGAAGTGAAAAGAGCTCCTGATATGGATAGTAACAATGACAGTTGGTGATCAGGGATGAGACTAAAGATTAATGAGTCTCGATTGAAATAACTAAGAGAAATTGAATGCATATGAGATTCAATACTGGTTTAGGGCATCCAATGATAGAGATTTGGGAGTTTAGAAGTAGCTTCATACTCGTAAGCATCACAATTTTGGAGATCCTTTTGACAGAAGCTACATTCGAGACATTCTAACGGCGTGCCAGTTCAAAAGCATTTGCATTATTGATATTTGAAGACGCCTACTCTTTTGTTCTTTTACTATTTCCAGTTAAAAGTTTGACATTTAGTTGCCTAAAATTCTTTGTATTTATACAAATAAAGAGATGTATTTTCTTGATAATTTCCCTTTTGCAAACATCTTATTTTGAAAGGTTAAAACATATGGCTTAACTTGAAGTACATGAGATCATTTTGTATTATTGTGCAAAAGGTTTTGGAAAATGCAGGTATTCTGAAGTTGACAATAGTTTAAACATGTAAGCTTGTGTGGCCATGGGAAACTAAAATCCTCAAATTCAAAGAAAATCTCAGCCATTAAAAGATGACCCAATGAGGTTACCATTAATCAAGAAGTTGGTCATGGATACTGGCGGGTTTCAAGAAAGAAAGGAGTCAAGGTCATGTTAAGCCGAGAGATATGGAATTGAGATTGTTAATTGGGGTGAACTGGTCAAACGTTCTGTGCCCAAGATGAAGCCGAGTTCCATCGAAATCAAAAGGAGATAGAGTTCCTTCAAAGAAGAAAACGCATTGAATTGCATAATTGCATACATTTTAGGCATGAGTAGGATCATGGCAGCATTCATAATCGCATGATGGCTTAAATATCTACGATATGAAAGCATCGAGATGAAGATAACTGGTCTTGAGATTTTGACAAGAATGATGTTTATACGAAAATTGAGTCAAAGCAGATTCAAATATCCAATGGCTCCAGACAAGTTTTCACGATGGAGATGGATTTTCAAAAAATTTCTCAACTTCTAAATTTTTTTAGTATAATATTTTTCAAATATACATTCATGATGAATAATGTTTGATTTTCAGGTTTGATCTTTGAAGCAAATCATCTATAAGCCTTCACGAAAGAGTAGTGAAGCAAATTCGTTTGTTGAAGATTGAGTCCTATACTCTCTGAATGAATAGGGAGCGGACAAGTTCGTTGAAGATTGAGTCCTATACTCTCTGAATGAATAGGGAGCGGACAAGTTCGTTGAAGATTGAGTCTTATACTCTCTGAAGGAATAGGGAGCGGACAAGTTCGTTGAAGATTGAGTCCTATACTCTCTGAATGAATAGGGAGCGGACAAGTTCGTTGAAGATTGAGTCCTATACTCTCTGAATGAATAGGGAGCGGACAATTTCGTTGAAGATTGAGTCCTATACTCTCTGAATGAATAGGAAGCGGACAAGTTCGTTGAAGATTGAGTCCTATACTCTCTGAAGGAATAGGGAGCGGACTAGTTCGTTGAAGATTGAGTCCTATACTCCCTGAAAGAATAGGGAGCGGACCTGTTTATTGAAGATTTTTCGAGTTCTATACTCTCTGAAGGAAGAGAGAGCGGACCCGTTTTATTAAAGATTGTTCAAGTCTTATACTCTCTGAATGAATAGAGAGCAGACACGTTTTATGAAGATTGTTCGAGTCTTATACTTCCTGAAGGAATAGAGAGCAGGCTCGTCATTTGAAGATTTTTCAAGTATTTATCCTGACGTAACATTCTCAAGACCAGACAAATTCGGTCATCTTTTGATCTTTGCTCTATTCTCGTTACACGACAATGAACAAAGAGGGGCAACTGTAGATGCTTAGTTTGTCTGGGTAGTTAAGAAACCAGAAAAAATTAGAGGGAACGATTTGTAGAGAGTGGGGGTATTGTGAGTTAAAAAAAAACTGTAAATGGGGGATGGTCAGTTTTTTAGATAGAACCATCACAAATTACATGAGGAGGAAAGGAGAAGACCATCTGGTAATCAGAGAGAGAAAAAAAAAAGAATTCCTGCTTCATAATACATCCATTTTTCAGCAAATACAAAAACAAAAAATTTCAGAAGCATTGAATATCATTCGGAAATCATTTGCGCTTTTGGTTGTAAAGGAAATAGAAATTAAAAGAGAGAGGTGAGTGATTTATTACCTGAGAATTAGTAGAATTTTCTATAGTGGTAAAGAGATCCCAACACCATAAAATCAGATTGGGAAAGAGGACTTGGCCCTTAATTTTACGAGAAGCAATAAGCAAAGAAGAAGGTATTTCATTTTCAATCTTTAATCTTTTTTAGCTATATTTTATCCCATTTGGAATTAAAAATTGGAAGAGATTTAGTACTTACCTAAGGCAATCGAATTTCTTGTAAAATAACCACAATGCTCAGACGAAACCTCCGTCACCGAGGACTGAGAAAATCTGTACAGTGAGGAAGAAGATTTTTTTTTTTATGCATGTTCTTAGTAAATAAATAAGTTAGAGGAATGAGGGGGTCTCGAGTTACCTTTGTCGCGTTTTAGTTGGAGTCGAAACTGTTGGTGTAGACATGATCACTTAGCTAGGTTTAGGTTTCTTGATTGTTGGAGTCTCTTTGGTAGAGAAGATAGGCGGTTGAAGGCTGGTGACCATGGTGGTGTAGGTTGACCATCGGGGTAGTTGAGAGAGAGGGAAGGGATTGAGTGTAGAAAAGAATGCTTTGGTTCGATTGGGGTCTGGTTTTGAATGCTTTCGGTGATGGTTGAGTATAGTTTAGGTAAGAGTGGTCACCATGAAACGGCGGCTTATTGTGCGGCGGTGAGGACATCTTGGTGAGCGACGCTATGCACGGCTGATTGTGTGAGGAAGAAGGAGAGTTAGGCAGTTGAGAGTGATAGAGAACGGCGAGGAATTCGTTGGGTTAGATATTAGGGTTGTGTCTAAAGATTAAACGCCGTCGTTTCAGCCGGTACATTCTTAGTTTCTATTTCTGACCCAGTATTATGCGCGCATTCCATTTCGGTCCCCAAAATCAGGCATTTCGAGCTTTGTTGTCATTTTAATATGGTCTCTTAATTTTAAACGGTTTATATCTTAGCCCAGAATCATGTTAGAGCCATTTTCGTACTGTTTTACATTGGTTGTGTAATTTACGGAACTTTTATTTTGGTCCTTGAACGAATCTTTTGCACCTTATTAATTTTGTCTTCATATTTATGAGCGCTTTTCATTTTAGTCCTGAAATGTTTTTATGTTTTATTTTTGAAATGTAATTTGTAATTTTGGTTGTTTGACAATTTAGTCACTTAGCATGTTTTTTAATTTAATAGTTAATTCCTACTTTGCATGCTTAGTTTAATTTTATTTTATTATGGTCATTCATGGTAATTTTGAATGTGAAGTCGAGTTATTAATATTATGTTTTATTGTATATATGGTTTTATTCTAATGTATGTTAATGTCGTAAATACATATTTTTTTATTTTTTTTATTTTTTTAGAAATTTGTTTGAGTGCATGGCATATTTTAATTAGTTTTTGCATGACATTATTTTGCATAATATGCATGATAACCTCATTTGCATAACTTGACATATATCACATAATTGGATTAAGGGTAATACCCTTTTAATTTAAAATTGTTGAAGTGGGCAGTCATAACTGATTTGAGGTCCGCTTTTAATGATTTTAAATTAAAAGTGTATCCCGAAAGTGAAACCAAAAAAATTGATTCGTCACCTAAAATTTGGGAACGAAAGAAAAAGAAATGTTCGTTTATTTAAATATATCGAGAAAAGGTTGTTATATCTTTAAGATCTGGTCTCGATATTTGTAGATAATCGAACATTCTTTATCTTTCTAAAACGACTTGGTAATTTTAATTTAATTATTTTGAGTGCTTTTGAATGTTTTAAATTTACATTTTTGTTTTATGGGATCAAAATTCAAATTAACTTCGAATTTGTAAAGTTCATTGCAAAAACGTTAATTAATCGATTAGGTACCGATTTAGGGCGTTGTGGGGGTGCTAATCCTTCCCCACACGTAACCGACTCCCGAACTCGGATTTTGGTAACACATACCTCAATTTGTTGTTTTAATAAAAAATAATTTTTATTTAAAATAACAAACATTTTTGGGTGCCCAATCACACCCTAATCAAAGATTGGTGGCGACTCTTTGAATTATATTTTTTCGATCATAAAAGAAATCTGATTTTTTTTGAAACGAGAGGTTTTCAAATCACATTTGTTTTTAAATTAAAACTCAATTGAAAGAGGTAAATTACAAATTAATGTGGCTTTTAAATCTCACCTTTTTTTCACCTTCAAGAAAAAATCGTTTCGACAAGTTCAATACTCGTTATGACAGCTTTCCAGGCTCGAGACACTAACCTCACATTCAAGTAATTAATCCTTGGAACTCTGGCAAGAATCTGATGAGATATCTCATCAGGAAGGCTGGGAAACAATCTCAGATTCTCTTCGAAAACAGATGATGACAACTTCTGCCTTTTGCACGTTCTGTCTTGCGAAACATCCAAGGGCTCACTCATTCCAGCCCTGGAATTGTTTAGACTTAAGAATGCCCCCATCGACGATATCTTAATCGATCGCAATATATTAATACATCAATGCCAGAGCAGCCTTTGATCGCTAAAGATTTTAATTAACACAAAAGTTTATCCTACATGAACCTGTTCAAAATCATCAAGACTCGAATTAAAAGGCGACAAATAATATTTTCCACGAAATCGACAAAAAGAAGAATTAAAGGAACAATCAAAGAGCCCCCTTCTGAAAAACTTCCCTTTTCATAATTTGCCCAAATAACTCTGTTTTAGAGCAAATACTCATCAAAAATTGGCTGATCATTTTCTTCTTTTAAAGTTTTTCCTTATCATTCAATAGATTGTTTATCAGAAGTTACTTCTTCAAGCATGCTTGATTTTTCTCAGAAACCAAATAAAAGTCAAATAGAAAAGGTCAATGTTTTGATCACTTCTCATCCAGCAAGAACAAAAGAGAAATCCCCAAATTACCAAGTTCAGCGATTCAAGAAGGTTTCTTCACAAAATCCTCAAATAATTTTGTTTTTTTGCAGTAATCGTAAAGATGAGACAAGTAACAGCTAAATTAAAACGAACAATTTACCTACAATCAATTTGACAGCCATGAAATGAATTGAAGAATAAACTAAAGAACCCACCTTCTGTGTTTTCATCCCAAGTGACAATTTTTTCCAATAAAACGGCTAGAACAAATTCATAAGCAGTAGAATCGCGGAAAACTAAGCTAAAGAGCAAAAGAATTTCTTTAACGAAAAGGAAAGAATTGAAAGTGGAAATAGGGTTAAAAAGAATGTAACCTTAATATTCACGGCAAGACGAAATGAGCCAGTAGACGAATCATTTGAGGTTTTGACCAATCCATTGGTAATATGTACAAGGACGTAAATCTGTTCTCCATGAACAACATTATATATAAAATTATTTTTTCTCTATTACATTTCTATATATATTAGATTTTGTCACTTATTTTTCATGTAATTAATTATATAAAATGTATTTATAAATTTTAATTTATTAAAGGCTTAGGTTACTTTTACCTGTAGATCTAATTTATTATTTTTATTCTTATGATATTTTCACATCAATTTAATCATCAAAATTATTTAGGAGTATCATCTTAACTCTTAAAGTCTGTTTTGACTAACAAAATCGTTAGTTTTCTGTGTTCGAAAACTTTCACGTCAGTCAGTATTACTAACGTGGCTTAGTGATGTCGTAACATTTATTAAAAAATAAATAATAAAATAGTCAAAATATTTACTAGACACAATAGTTAGAAAAAATCTCTATAATTTTAACTTATTCCCTTAATCTCATTAAAATAAATAATAAAATTTTGATACATTTTTCTAGCCATTAGTAAATATTTTAACCTAATTCCTTAATCCACATACACATATGACTAACCATTCTGTTAGTCAAAAAACTAGGATGATGCCCCTTATGTATATAAATGGCTCTCCCTGTAACTGATGAGCATGGCTCCAAGGAGACTGGAACTTTTAGTAGTTCTTTGTCATGTCGTAGGTCGGAGAGTTCGTGTACATGCACAAGGTGGTGCCTCTTTTAATTTCTCCCTTATGGATTCGTTATCCGAACCTAAGAAACATGTTTTAATTTGGCTTATCTTACTGGTTGGGTTTCGACTGTGGAATTGGCAAACTATACTAATAGGAATCTCCTTGTTGATCGAATCCTCTGGGCCAGCAGTCTGCTGTTAATGTGGGTGGTGCTCATTGCGGTTGATGTAGTGTGGATATGTTGTTCAAAATTGGAATTAGAACCCCAAATTCATGTCTATTCTCAAATTTAGCTTTCTAGGAAGATATCAGAATTTTCTTCGGCTTTTGGCCCAAAGCCAGACTTTGTTCAAAAGGCCCAAAGCGTGCCGTAGACAAAGACAGGCACGCCGGGACCACGAAGATTGCATCGGCAACGACTACGAGACGCCCATCAATGAGTTCACATGGCAGATTAACATGGTGGGGACTCAGCATAATCTTTCAATTCAAAACCATATAGAAAACTAGAAATATTTAATGGGAGATCCATACACAACACAATACGAGTTCTGAATATCAGACTAATATACTCAAAAGGATGGGTCCAAAACCTCATCACCATATCAATGATATCTAATATTACAACCACAACATCAAAACCAAAGGGTAAACACCATAAGATATAACATAATTACGAGGCCTAAGATAAGAGATCCGATCGAGACAGTAAGAAACGGAGCGCCTGAGCTGCCCGGAGCCGGTGCCGGTGCCGCCACACTTGCTCCTCCTGAGAATGATTCCGGCGCACCTGCTACTGCTGATGGTGCCATACCTACAAGTTTGCAAAGGGAATTAAACAGTGCTTCAACAAAAAGGGTCATCAAAACACTTTAAAATTCTTGAAATTTTGGTTTTTAAAGGATAAAAGATGCATCAGAGCATACCTGGAGCACCAGCAGGAGACACTGCAAAATTAACAAATAGTATTAGTCATCAGTTCTAAGACACAAAATCTGGTTTTTTAAAATAATGTATGAACATTTACAGCAACATAAAATGACAAATTTGCCCAAAAAAGATCACAACTTTGGTGAAGCTTGTACAAATCTTTGCACCTGAAACCCCATGCAATTAGACATTCACTTCCCCAGCAAAAATTAAGCCACACTTTCAACCAGAACCCGAGTTAAAGCCATGTTAACTCACATGCGCAGGTAGTGGCAGAAACAGCAGAGACTTTACAAGCAGCAGGCAAAGTCATGGCCTTTGTGACATTCAAAGTAACACCCAAAGAAGCGCTGCTCTTAAAAGCCTCGCACAAGCATTCGGGTCCAGATTTCAACACAGTTTTCAACCCGGAACAGCACGACCCCTGGGGCTTCGTATCCTTGCTCCCACTCGACACGAACGACAAACAATCAGCCATGTTGAGAGTCAGAGTGGAGCAATCCACAGAGGGAGACGGCGCAGCCGCATGGTGGTGAGCGGCATCGACGGCCCAGATTGAGAGAATGGCGAGGGACAAAGCAAGAGAGAATTTTGAAGCTGCCATTGTTGAACAGAGGAAACAGCAGTAGCAGGGGAATCAACAAAAGAGTGGGTTATTTGGGAAGAAGAAGAAAAAAGGAAGCTCTTTTGTGAGGGAAAAGAGTGGGGGAAGTGGGGGATTTATTGGGGACAGAGACAGAGAAAGGCACACTCGTCGTACAATGCAAAGGGAGAAGGGTGTATGTGTGAAGGTTCCCTTGATCCAAGTTTCTTACCCATATCAAAACAAAATAAAAAGTTTTTGAAATCTGAATTCAAAATTATATTCATTTTAGGTAAATTACACTTCATACTATTAAATTTTAAGTTGTGTATTATTTTTATCATTAAATTTTATTTTTTAATTACAATATCAAATTTTCATTTAAACGTCAATTATGTAATTGACATGTTAAAATTTAAATGTTATGATTATATAAATAAAACAATATCATTTTGGTATAATTATTAATATTTAAATGGCATTCTTTAGGGAATTGAACTTTAAGAGTATGTTGATTTTTTTATTAAACTTTTAAAAAATTAATTTTTCGACATATTTTTTTACCATCACCGACAATCAATCACCTCTCATCATCAATCATCTTTTGTGTATTGAAACGTTCGCGTTTCACTCAACATTCTTCGCCTATAATCGATTTTTCACATAACTTATTTAAAATTGACGAAATTAAATAAAAAAAAATCTACTATTTTTAGGGACTTGGAGACTTTCTTAGGTTTTAGGAATTATGTTTGTTTGTTCAAAAATGTGAACGGTGAGAAGCATTATTTCGAGAAGACTAACAACATTCATAAAAACTAGCATCATCGAACGATCATCATAAGAGATCGAAATATTAGAATGTCAAACTTTTAAATCGATTTTTTATCAATTTTGAGTGAGTTTCGTGGAAATCAATCCTAGAAAAAAATTGACTGAAATATAAATGTTTTAGCACTGATCTTGTCGCGAAAGACAACGAGTGATGGGCAATGATTTATTATTGACAACGGTCGAAAAAGTGTAATGTCAAAAAATGATTTATTTAAAAATTTAGTGGCAAAATCAATACACCCCAAATTTTGTATCTAAAATAATGTTATTTTATGCATCAATAGTCGTTCCCAAAACAATGTCAATTTATGCATGTCATCGTAGTAACAAAATTATATGTACATATTATCATGTTGTTAAAATTTAACAACTCTGTGATATAATCAAAATTAAAATTAAAATATAATATTATAATTTTAAGAAATTAAAAATTTAATAATATAAATAATATACGATCTAAAGCTTAATGATATTTAGTATTTAGCTTTTATTTTATATATTTGAGTTCGCATAAACAAAAGTTTATACAATTGTGGCCAAAGGGGTTTCTGTCACCTACCCAAGAGTCTTCCAAAAATGAGACTATAAAGTAGGAAAAAAGGAAACAACCTTAAATTCCTTATTTTTTTTTGGTATTTTAAAACAATAATTTCTAATAAAGTAACAGAAATTTTGCCTTACCTATTAAGAATTTCTATTTTAAAATCTTCTAATCCTATATTCAAATTTCACCATAAAATTCATGATCATTTTATAAAAAATTGAATTCTATTATTTATCTCTAATATATATATATGAATTTATTTTATATTTTAATTTAATCGCATTTTATTCATTTAACTTTACTTTTAAAATTTTAATTTTAATAAAAAAATATAATAATAAGACAAATTATTATATACTATAAAAATATCGATCAATTAATTAAAGACATTTCAGATATTATGTCAAAACATTTGTAAAAATTTTGTATGTAAGATATCGTCAGTGTTGCAAGATACGATGAAATAGACCGTTCTTTCTTTATCCGGCTGCCCTGGCATGCATTATATGTAATGATTCCAGATGCTTATGGTTACAGGCTATGTTAAAAGGGGGAACCAAACCCAGACAAATGTCCTGATAAAATGCGTTATTTAATTATATAATACATATATTTAATTTAAATTCGAGTTTTTTAAGATATTATTCAGAAAAACAACCATAGTGTTAAATTGATTAGTTTTTTTTTAATTTATAAAATATATATCAATTTATATAGTAAAATAAGACATTAAATATTTTAAATAAAATATAAGATTTAAATGTTGGTCTTATGAATAAACTAAATTGAATTAAAAAATATTTTTATAATAAACATTCATAATACTTAATCAAATATAATATATTAATAAATCAAATATTAATAGTTATATCAAAATAAGAAACCTGATCAATATCTTAATTAAAAAGAAAAATATGGACAATTTTGCGTGTAACGTGTTTCTAATTGTTATTCGTGTTTCTCGAATCGTCCAGCGCAATAACTAAACTAAAGACATTAAGGAATTTCGATTCTAGAAGGAGCTTGAAAAGTGGAGACTCAGTAGCTCGATACCAAATTTTTAACAAAAATTAGAAAATTAGTTTAATTCTTAAATTTTCTATTTATACTAACTTTAGAATTTTTTATTCTGAAAATAGGTTTATCAAAATTTATACTAATCCACATTTCAAGATGAAATATAATATGGTGATAAAATAAGATTATCAGAGGGTTCAGGATAAACAATAGGTACGAAATTATAGAGTAACTTGCACTAAACTTTATACAGAATCCCATCCATACCTTGGTATTATTTATCAGAAATAACTTATTCCCCGTGACCGAAAAGCACTATGTCCACCATCCTAGTAAAGTATCTGCATTTACAGATGCAATCAGTACCCCCATGCCTACATTTCAACAATTGACTAATTGAAGATGCAAGGGTGCTAGAGAGGTTGTGCTGGCCTACCAGGAGCTTTGGCAACCCGAGTTCAATTATTTATCAACAAATGGCTAGTAGACGACATGAATCCACGGTGGTCTTAGCTCCTTTCACGGGAAAGTAATTAGACAGAATGAGAGGATAATGTTAGGACCCTTATCGATAACATGTAATTAACACCTGGTAATATGCAAAAACATGAAAACCAATCACGTGTATGGAACACCTACAGTACATGGATATAAGAGTGCAGTATTCCAAATATGTGAAAACTTTTGAAAGAAGTAACGCATTCATATAGGAAACACATCTGTATTGCATGCCCGAGTTAGGGTTACAAAGCTGACATGAAATACATATGATCAGAGGCAATGCATGTGCAGAGAATACTGTTTTATTATCTACTTAGTTCCCTAGCTGTTGGTCGAATTTGAGCTATTGGATTCTCTATGGCCTTCCACAGCCAGATATGATACGTGAAGCTATGAAGAAACCACAGATGATTCTGTTACAAATATGAGCATTTCCGAGCGACACTCATAAATGTTAAACTAGGGCAAAGAGAACAAACTTACTGTACATGATTACTGAATCGCCTTTTCACCACCGACACAATAACAATCACATCATCAAGCTTTCCGCCCCTATATCCCACATACCCAGCTGCCTGCACTTCATCTGATAATGGACTCCTAACCAATGATAACTGACCAACCTCTTGCGATCTAGTTGCCAAGAGTTCTGCTATTTCCTGCCCACAAAAGAAATGTGGGGTTACCATGCACATAGCCTATATTTTATTATTTTGAATATGCAACTGATGCATTTTACAGCTATATGTGGGAAAAGCACCTGGGGCCTCAAATTCTCTTGCAATGATCTGAAGACAATTGAAGCTATATCTTTCCCGTAAAGATTATCAAAAAGTCCATCAGTTGCAGTGATTATCACATCATTTTCATCCAAGTCAATTCTGTAAACCTGCAAGAAATCAGTAGACATGCGTAAAAAGATTGACCACATTATTTTACTTTCACTTCCTAATTTAAATGAAATTCAATAAATGTTTGCAGAAGATATAGTGTTGCGCAAATCAACTTTTCAAAGTGCAGGAGACAATTATAAATATCTTTTAACTTTCAATATATTAATATAATATATATAACTCTTATTAGAAATGGAATTCAAACAGTATACCTCCACAAAGTCGGATGGATAATCTCCTCTTTCAATCTGTACAGGACAATTCAATTCACAAAGCATTGGGGAAGACCTTTTAAATACAGCGCCGTTTCTTACGATCATGAAGCCTGACTCACCAATATTGGCCACATGGAGAGCCTGCAGATCCATAGAGGCATAGCCTTCCAAGAATAAGTTGTAGAAAGGAACACCTAGCTCATTCTGAGCTCTGATTTATTTTTTTCATTTTCTTGATTAAAATTAGATCTAGCATTAAATCACTAAGAAAATAAATATATTCATCCCAACGAAGTAGATTGACTGGCTAACAATTAGCATCAGTTGTCAGCCCATGCATATTTTGACCGACAGCAGTTTTACAAATAAGACATGCGAGATAAATTTGAGTGTAAGCATGAGCATTATGACTTCTGGAAATACGTTGTCTCTAGACCCAATACCAATATGAACAACTCTGCTTCAATCACACGAGTAGACACGCTCTATCATTTAATTATGAAGAACCTTCTTTTGTATATTATAAGAAATGTTCTCAAGTCCATAAAGCAAAGTTTTGAAAAAAACCATCATTCGTGCAAATGAGGCCCCCAATAAGAAATTGAAAATGTTTTGTTAATTCATTAATCTTGTACTTCACACAGACAAAAGAAGTTCAGAGAAAAAAATTGAGCAATTAAGTTTCATTAAATGAAAAGTCTGTATATTAAGTTACCATTCCTCCAGTAAAATTAATGAGGCTTCCTTATATTTCTGACTCAAGGCTTGTTAGTAATATCCTAGATTTGGTAGTCATTGGCTGCCGATAGTGAGCCTAGTTTGATTAGGATTAGGCTGTAAGTTATTTCATTGATACAACGACTAAATGAAAATTGCATAGGAGAAAAGCCTGTCAAGTTGAATGACAACATACCCGATCATCAAAGTAAGCAACCAAAACTGTAGATAAACCACAAGTTTGAGTATTTGCAGCAGCTCTATTAAGGACCTCAACTGGGTCAGTTATTGGATTCGGAACTCCATTTCTATCACACACAATTCTTTCACAATTTTCCGTAAGTTCTTTTGCATATACTCCAACACTAATCCCTGAAGGATAAGATAGGAAACAAATAATTCGGTCCAAACATTGCAAAACATAGAATGTCATTTGTTCTGCATACATTTAATTTAATGTAAATTTGATATCTGTCCTAACAATTCTTTCATGGTTTGCAGAGCAAGGAAAAAAATGCAACGTAAACTCATACAAAGAATTGGCCCTGCTGAAAACAAAAATTGGGGGTAACTAAAAAGAATGGTACCTTCAAGTGACCACTGACTAACTCCATCAGCAACACCTAGCCAGTTCTGGCTGGCGATAAAATAAGCATCCTCTCCACCTGCGAAGGTCTGGAATTATTACTTTTTCATATTACTCAAAGGGAATTCTCAAACTCAAGTCAAACATACATCAAAGTGCCCAAACAGCTGATGTCTTTCAAAATTCATTTTAATGATAGTATTGTTATTTTTACTGTTTTACATCCAAAGTTCATAAAGTACTCTCACTAATGTGAGAGAGATGCATTTCTGGGATTATATTGATCTGCCATGTTAAAATGTCAAACTAGACAAAATCTGATTGTAATTTAACAGAATTTTGATTTGTTTTTTCCTCAATTTGACAATAATTTACTAATCTTAATTTTGGAAAAGCAAAACAATTAATAGAAAGGTGAAATTGATTATGGCCATCCTTAAGTACCTTAGTTGGATTTGGCAATAGAGCAGCACCAGAATATAAGAAAAATCCTGCTGTTGGGATTTCCTCCCTGTTTGGATACATTTATAAAAACAAACACGAGGATGTAAGAAAACTTGAGATAAAGTGATCGATATACTGACCCAGCTTATCATCTTTTATCTGGTATGCTAGTATCAACTCACTACAATATCAATATATAAAGGGGAAAAAAAGACTATAATACAAAGTTCAGCAATCCCTGATCCCCACTTCCCAAAACCCCAGCCATATTTTTAGGCATGGGAAATAATGATTGCTGTTTCCTCACAATTTTCATAAAAGGGTGAAAGATCAATTAATTATTTCTAATATGTAAATCATAAAGTACGACAACAATCTGGTCAAATGACAAGTGTAAGAACAAAAATTTCAACCGGACACTCTTATCTTTCATGCGAATAAGTATTTTTACTGATAAGAAGAACTAATGCAGTAATCTATGAGACAGATAAAACCTATTTGTGTAAGCGTCTGACAATAGAGTAATTTACCTTTCCAAAGTTGTTCCACCTGACTGTAACTCTACACCTTTAAGCATCTTCACGCTGAATTTGTTATCACTTTGTGCCTCAACCTCAGTTATCTCTTCTTTGAGAAATGAGAAATGTACGGCCTCAACTGACTGCGAACAACAAATATACAAAGAACTTCAGGCAAATTTACTTGAGATCGCGAATAAATCCAGATCCTCAATGAGTGAGTTCTTTGCGATGATAATGCAATAGGCTTCCAAATAAAGTATTATGTAGACAATAAGTGGTGACATGCATGGGCAGGCAGCATCTGAAAATTAGGAGGGAGTAACCATATTTAAGCTCAATCAATATTTTTTAAAGGTATCCTAGCTTCCTAGGTTTCTGGAGCTTAATAAAGCTTAAAACAGGCTTCCAAATAAAGTATTATATAGACAATTAAGTGGCGACATGCATAGGCAGACAGCATCAGAAAATTAAGAGAGATGCACCGTATTTGAGCTCAATCAATATTTTTTTGAAGGTATTCTAGGTTTCTGGAGCTTGATAAAGCATCAAACTCAGACAAATATTGTAGGAATTATAGAATTATATGAGTTGTTACCATCCCTTTAATTAAGGGATTCTGTAAATATTCTTTCAATCTCTTATTTTAAGGGATCATATCTCCTAGGATTATTATCTTTCCTAACTTAGAATTTCCTAATTTAGAGACATAGTTAGTATATATAGATGCAATACGTCCTATTGAATTAATAAGAAAATACAGAGACTTACTCTGATTTCTACATGGTATCCGATTAGGTTACGGTTTTTTTTCCGACCTAGACCATGTCCGCGAATTCTTCACCTACATCTCCTTCTCCTACTCCGGAGATCACTTCAAATCCAGAATTTTTTTCTAGTTTTGATGCTCAATCAAATTCGTCTGGTCTGACTATCACCTGCCATTGATTGAATAGCAACAACTTTCTTGAATGGTCCAAATCGATTAAGATTTTCTCTTGGGCAAAGAAAGATTGGGCTACGTTACTAGTGAAACCAAGAAGCCTGCTGCGACTGACACTGTTTTTGCTAAGTGAATGCGTGACAATGGTCAGGTTATGACTTGGCTCCTTAATTCCATGACCCCGAGTATAAGCAGAAACTTTCTTTTGTACACCACAACAGTTGAAATCTGGAGTGCAGTCCGCGAAACCTACTCTAGCACTGATAACATTGCCGAATTATATCATATTGAAGATCAGGTAGCCACCCTTAAGCAGGGAACCATGCCCGTCACTCTCTACAATAATACCCTTACTGCCCTTTGGTAGAAATTAGATTTGTATGCACAACATGATTGGGTAGATCCAAGAGATGCTGCCTTTTACCAGCAAATTGTCACTCAACGAATGCTTTTTCAATTTCTTCAAGGGTTAAACAAGGACCTGGATGAGGTTTGCGGCAGGGCGTTGTCTATTTCTCCTCTTCCCTCCATTCGAGAGGCTCTCTCTATTATCAAGAAGGAAGAAAGCTGACGGTGCTGACGGTATGTGATGCTACCTGCTGAACCATATTCCCCTCCTGAAGGATCTGCCTTACTCATCCATCATCATCTCCCACTTCCAAACAGGGTAGACCTTGGTGTGATCGTTACAAAAAGCCCGGCCACTCCAAGGAGAAGTGTTAGAAGCTTCATGGCAAGCCTCAGGACTGGAAGTCCAATAACTCTCGCGATAATAAATCAAGCCTAGTCGCTGCCACATCTGTCACTAGCTTTACCAAAGAACAGATTGGTGAACTTAAAAAACAGTTTGGAAAGTTTCAAGGCCTTGTGAGGGTAATACGGTCATGTAAGAACCAGAAGGTAACCCTTCTACTACATCTTTTTTCTCCTCCCAGTCGACTCCTAATTAAATCCTCGATTCTGATGCTACGGATCATATGACTGGTAACAAGGCTTTGTTTCGCAATTTTTTCCCAACCTTTAGTAAAGCCGTCAAAACGGCTGATGGTTCCATGTGCAAAATAAAAGGACATGGAACTGTTATTCTCAATGAACATATTGCACTTACAAATGTTCTCTTTATACCAAATTTGGCTTGCAATCTCGTTTTTGTTAGTAAACTTTCTACAGACTAACACTGCTCCACAATTTTTAATGATCTTGATTGTACTTTGCAGGCACTGAACTCGAAGAAGATGATTGGTAAGGCCATCTTGCAAAATGGTCTCTACATCCTCCCTTTTTCTCCTAGACCGAGATCTCCAAATCTTTCACCGCTTTAAGAAAAGTTGATATTGTTATGTTATGGCACCTTCGTTTAGGCCATCCTAGTTTCCAATACCTTGCAAAATTGTTTCCTTCTCTATTCATTAATAAAATGCCAAATTCTTTTTCTTGCAAAGTTTGCTCTCTTGCCAAACATATTAAATCATCTTATTTTCCTTCTACATACAAGCCTTCTCATCTTTTTGCTTTGATCCACAGTGATATTTGGGGGCCTTCTCGGGTGAAGAATGCTAATAATTGTAAGTGGTTTATCACTTTCATTGATGATCATAGTAGGATAACTTGGATTTATTTGCTGAAAGATAAATCTGAAATTGTTGGTGTTTTTGTGCAATTTTATAACATGGTTCTCACTCAATTTGGTCTAAAATCCAGCTCTTTAAATTTGATAATGGCAGTGATTTTTTTGCTAGGTCTTTAGGTGATTTTTTCAGGGAAAAAGGCACAGTTCAACTTAGTTCTTGTGTTGGAATCCCACAGCAAAACGACATTGTTGAAAGAAAAAATAAAAACCTCCTTGAAGTTACTCGTTCTCTTCTATTTACCACTAATGTTCCCAAATATTTGTTGGGGGAAGCCTTATTAACTGCCACATATTTAATCAACCGAATGCCTAATAAGGTTTTACAATTTCAAACACCTCAATCTATATTTTTGCAACACTTTCCCCATTTTAAGCCTATCTCCCCCATTTTGCCACTTAAAATCTTTGGTTGCGCTGTTTTTATCCAAAATATTACTCCTAATAAGTCCAAGTTAGATCCTAAGTCTCTAAAATGTGTACTGATTGGATATTCTTCACTTAAGAAGGGTTATAAATGCTATCATCCTCCTTCTAAACGATTTTTTACCACTATGAATATAAACTTTTATGAGCAGGATCTCTATTTCACTCCAGCTAAAATTCAAGGGGGGACATGGAGAGATTTTTAGCCACATCAGGTATCTACTCCTAATCTTCATTCTCAACCTTCAGAATAGCTGTAAATGGATCCTTGCTATAAAGTATAACTTCAATTGTAGTATCCAACGATGCAAAGCTAGACTAGTGGCCAGAGACTTTACGCAAATATATAGGATAGATTTCACAGAAATTTTTGCACATGTGGCAAAGCTTAACATTGTTCAAATACTCCTAAGTTTGGCTGTAAATTGTGATTGGCAATTACACCAACTTGATGTAAAAAACACATTTCTTAATGGGAAGCTAGAGGAAGAAGTCTTTATGAAATTACCACCTGGCTTAAAGTCTGTTGAAGGTAGCAACAAGGTTTGCAAGCACAACAAGTCTCTATACGGGGCATTGCTTTGCATATAATAACAAAAGAGCTTCCCTAGCAACTAGACAGCCAGAATATTTATGTTAATGCACCAATGTTATCATCATTTATCATTTTTAAACTCACATTTTATGTTTGAATCTTGGGTTAGTTACACAAAAGCATGATCCTTTCTATGATATTCTTTTGGCCTTAGTCATTACAGTTCTGATGGCATCAAATAGCAACAAGGACTATTAATGATTACTTTCTATGTAAAATTATTTGAACTGGGAGAAGAGGGAATACCATTAAATATCCCATCATCAATTATGTCATTATTTATTGTATTACATTTATACAATGTTCATTGGGATATCCAAATTAAACATAAACACCCAAAAGGAACATGACGAGTTGCTAATGAAAACAAAATTAGAGAATTAACCATTTTTGAGCTCTTGATTATGTCACTGTCAACATATTTATTCACTGCTTTATGGACTGTAGCCTCATTGAGAACTTAATCCACCTCAGGTAAAGTGGAATTCAGCTTATTTTCACTAACATCACCTTCATCAGCATCCTTCATCATCACTAGCATTTTTGATGCATTTATGCTATGTTCCTTGCCGTGTTCTTTGGAAGGCACAGGTTTCTGAGAAACTTCTTCACCACTACCATCATTTCCGCTTTCATGGAACTCAAGACTGTTAGGCATTTCAATATTGGAGCAGTCTCCTAAATAAGTAGATTGAATTGCAATTTAGCTTTCAATACTATTTTCAGAAGCTGCCAACTGAGCAGAAACCTTTTCCACAGCTAAATCCATATTAGACTCCGTATTCAAAATAGTAGCCTCAATTTTACCAATTCTCTCACCTTTTTCCTCAGCACCACTATTTTCTTCCTCCTCCAGTTTAACACTATAGGGAACTTCACTTTTGGAACCAGACTCTGAAGCAGCTAGTTCATTCCTAATTTCACTTTCAATAGCAAGAGCTGCCAATGGAGGAGAAACCTGTTCTACATCAGGAACTAAATTTATCTTAGGCTCGTTATTTGAAGTGGTACCCTCAATTATACCAATTCTCTCCCCATTTTCCTCAGCACCAGTATTTTCTTCCTCCTCCAGCTTAACACTGTGGGGAACTTCTCTTTTGGAAATAGAATCTGCAGAAGCTAATTCGGTTCTAGCTTCACTTCCAATAGCAGGAGCTGCCAATGGAGGAGCAACCTGTTCTACATCAGGAACTAAATCTATCTTAGACCCCTCCATATTTGAAGTGGTACCCTCAATTTTACCAGTTATCTCTCCATTTTCCTCCTCCAGCTTAACACTGTCGGGAACTTCTCTTTTGGAAATAGACTCTGCAGAAGCTAATTCGGTTCTAGCTTCACTTCCAATAGCAGGAGCTGCCAATGGAGGACCAACCTGTTCTACATCAGGAACTAAATCTATCTTAGACCCCTCCATATTTGAAGTGGTACCCTCAATTTTACCAGTCATCTCTCCATTTTCCTCAGCACCAGTATTTTCTTCCTCCTCCAGCTTAACACTCTGGGGAACTTCACTTTTAGAACTAAACTCTGCAGAAGCTAATTCGGTTCTAGCTTCACTTTCAATAGCAGGAGCTTCCAATGGAGGAACGACCTGTTCTACAAGAGGAACTAAATCTATCTTAGATCCCTCCATATTTGAAGTGGTACCCTCAATTTTACCAATTATCTCTCCATTTTCCTCAGCGCCGGTATTTCCTTCCTCCTCCAGCTTAACACTGTGGGAAACTTCGCTTTTGGAACTAGACTCTGGAGAAGCTAGTTCAGTCCTAATTCCACTTTCCATAGCAGGAGCTGCCAATGGAGGAGAAGCCTGTTCTACATCAGGAACGAAATTTATCTTAGACTCCATATTTGGAGTGGTACCCTCAGTTTTACCAATTCTCTCCCCATTTTCCTCAGCACCAGTATTTTCTTCCTCCTCCAGCTTAACACTGTGGGGAACTTCGCTTTTGGAACTAGACTCTAAAGAAGCTAGTTCAATTGTAATTTCAGGTTCAGTAGCAGAAGCTTCCAGTGGAGGAGAAACCTTTTTAATATCAGGAACGAAATCAATCTTTGATACCAAATTCAAAGCACTTTCCTCAGTTTAACCATCAATCTCATCACTTCCTTCAGAACTACCCCTATTTTCTTCTTGGAATTTAACACCATGGGGCACTTCAACTTCGGAATCCAACTCTGGGGAGTCTAATTGAGAAGTAATTTTACTTTCAACAGCAGAAGCTACCGACGTAGGAGAAACATTTTCTACATGATGAACTAAATCCTGATTTAACACCACATTGAAATTACTAGAACCCTCATTTTTACTAGTGCCCTGACCATTTCCCCCGGGAACATTATTAGTTTCTGTTTTAACAACATTCTCAATCTTGTCATACCCCTCTTTAAGATTTATATGCTTAGAAGAATCAATTGATTTTTCCTCACTTTCTCTGTCATCACTGTCCACAGAAGCAGCTCTCTCTTTAACAACTTCAGTTGCTTTGGTTGCATTCCGTCTTTGTTATCTCTTCAGTGAAGATTTAACTTGTAAGTTACGGCCAACTTTCTTCTTTACAGGTTCTACTGCTTCAACATCTCCATCAGAAACAACCGCTTTAAAACTGCTCTCATCTTCCTTGTCCAAATCTTCACGACCAACTTCGGCAACGACCTTAGCACTTTCATTGGTCATTTGAGTTTGATCTTCGATTATTGCCTTCTCACTTGCGTCTCCAAACCGGAAGATAACGCTGCCATCAGAACACTCTGCACAGTTCACCAATGCTCACAATTATTATAACGATTAACGACTAGATTTATTTTAAGTTTCTTTTAGTTGATATTCATTAGTTTTTCTCTCTCAAAGTCGCTAAAGAGCAAAAGCGATATAGTTTACCATTTCACTAAGAACAAGAAACGATTAAAAATGCACGCATCGTCAAACATCACAAGATTTTGTTATTCGCAACAATACTTGAATGAGATTCAACAAACAATCAGCGGATTCGATTCATTCAAAAGTAACAAAAAGAAAAGGAATCAAAGATAAAACAACGTACCGGTTGAGGAAAGGAGATCCACATCAGCAGAAACGGAATCCGAACTGGAACTGGAACTGGAGCACTTGGAAACAACGAAGTGGTGATTGAGCTTAGGTTTGGCCGGAGAGAGTCGAAGCGTGTGACAGTGTAACGGCGGGAAGCGGAAGCGCCAGAAGAGTGATGTTTGATTACAACAGGGAAACGACTCATGGAGCGAGCTTCGAGAGAGGTGAAGAAGAAGGGATCGGCAGCCATCGGCAGTGATATTTACACTAACATTTTACAAACGAGCTGGTTGGAGCTTGCTTTAGGAGAGGTTTGAAGGCAGCGGAATTGATATTATGGATAAGGAATCTGGTTGCCGGTATGATCAGAGGTTCAAATCTACAGTCTAACGGACGTGAAAAAAAATAGAAGGAAAAAAAAATCAGGGAATGGAATTTTGGCGCATATTTTTCCCCCACCACAATTTTCTATCTGATGTAGTGTTGAGTTGAGGAATGCCGTTGCGATTTTAGTGGTCATGATCTTATTTCTCATTTTATGTTTTGAAAATGACGTTTTGATATAATATTTTGGAGACTATTTAAATCTTATTTCTCATTTTCCTCTTATTTTCTTCTTAATCCACACCAGTCACTATTAGAACAAAATCCTTTCAATGATTCTTCTAAAGGAAAACACTCCAAGGTTAAGCATCCAAAAAAAATTAATAATATAGAGACGGACGTAAAATTTTATATTAAGAGTACGAACTTAGGAGATTATATTAATAATTTAAAGGTATAATATTAAAATTTTCATTCAAAATTAGATAATCAATAAAAAATACAAATAAAATATTTGAAATTTTAAACTACATGAAAATTTAAAAGTTTTAAGGGTGCAACTTCATCCCAATCCCTCATGATCCATCCCGGCCTACAAATGTAACTAAATTGAAATGTACAAAAGTTAAGATCAATTTACAATAAAACTTAAAGTCGAGATATAATTGAAATATTAAAAAAATTTGATATCAATTTAAAAGGGAGATATTAGTTTAAAAACTTATTATATAATCAACTCTAATAATAATATGTATTTTTTTAACCAACAATTACATGTATTAAACAAAATTAAACAAGTATAAGTACAAACATAATTAATTAATCAAAATTTTTAAAAAATAGAGATAATCGGTTAAATGTAGAAGACAGTGAGTGAGTTAATTCAGTCATGGGGAACTGAGTTAACTAAGGCGAAGATCATAAAAGGCGAGTGAGTTTATCAGAGAGTGGATGCCTTGCAATAGTTGTCAAGGTCAGAACAAAATCCTTTGGAGCCAAGCCCTTCTCTTCAACGAAATGCTTTTATCTTGAAGCTTTGCAGATGTTAAATTTTGCTTTCCCTTGCAGTTCTCTTCATTTATTTAAAACCCGTGATAAGCAACCAATCTTTATGCATTTGTTTACTTGGAACGAGTTCAGAAGTTGAAGGATTGGGAGTTGAGTTTGCAAGAGGTTGACATATTTGAAAGCATTTCAGCAGTGTTCATCTTAGTCCCACCAGGCTCCTGATTCTTCTTGGTTATCTTCCTCCTTGAAGCTTTGCACCGACACACATTTTCTTAGAGTTAACCCTATTGATGCTTTGAATTTGAGGATGATGGTCCTCGAGCACTGGACATGAATTTAGATTGATCCCGTGTCATCGGATACTGATCTTTGATGAGTTTCTGGTGTTTAAGGCACGGGTAGGAGGTGAAGTTTTCCTACCGGATGGTTTCAGAGTGTAGTTTCCAGGGTGAAGGAAATTATTATAGACATAATCGAAGTTGAAGCATTAAGAAGAAATAGATTTTCGAAATCCAAATGTTTTTTAATATTATTATTAAAAAAAACATATATTTGTCTTTGTGTGACAATAGTACGAAGGGTAGCTTAAATGCAATTAAAAAGAAGGGAGCCATAAAGGAGAATCATATCCAGGAATCAAAGGACCAAGTTCCACGTGGATTGATGTGGATGGACTTGAACTCCCCATTGGTTCGAAATATATCCTCCTTGCTCTCTTAGATATCCCCTCTAGATTTTTTCTATCCCATTTGTCTCTCTACAAATCCTTCCTTTGATCCCCTCACTCATTAACAAACACCCATCCGCCAATTTTTCCACCACAAACTCCGTCCAGAAAATCTCACAGGTTTTTCAGAACAATAATGGCTGCTACATCAGGGGCGGTTCTTAATGGATTAGGCTCAACTTTTCTTTGTGGAGGAAAGAGAAGCCAAGCCCTTTTGGGTGCTAAAGTCTCCCCTTCCTCCGCTCCCGGAGGAGCTAGGAAGTTCTCCGTCGTTACAGCCGCGGCACCTAAAAAGTCTTGGATCCCCGCCGTTAAAGGCGGTGGCAACTTAATTGACCCTGAATGGCTAGATGGATCGTACGTGTTTCCTCTTCCCTTTTTTGCTTCGTAAGTCTGATGTTACTATTGTTTTCTTTTCAGGCTCCCTGGAGACTACGGATTCGACCCACTAGGTCTCGGCAAGGACCCGGCGTTCCTCAAATGGTACCGAGAGGCCGAGCTGATCCATGGACGTTGGGCCATGGCAGCCGTCGTCGGAATCTTCGTCGGCCAAGCCTGGAGTGGCATTCCGTGGTTCGAGGCCGGAGCTGAACCTGGTGCCATAGCTCCGTTCTCCTTCGGCTCACTCCTCGGAACCCAACTCCTCCTCATGGGTTGGGTTGAAAGCAAACGTTGGGTTGATTTCTTTAATCCGCAATCACAATCCGTGGAATGGGCGACTCCGTGGTCAAAAACCGCCGAGAACTTCGCCAACGCCACCGGCGAGCAGGGTTACCCTGGCGGCAAGTTCTTTGACCCGTTGGGACTTGCGGGAACTATTCAGAATGGGGTGTATGTGCCGGACGTTGAGAAGCTGGAGAGACTTAAGCTTGCTGAGATTAAACATTCTAGAATTGCTATGTTGGCTATGTTGATTTTCTACTTTGAGGCTGGCCAAGGAAAGACGCCACTCGGTGCTCTTGGCTTGTAAGGACATTATTGGCCATGTTTATGTAGATAATTGAATTTTATGTCTTGGCTACATGTAGTGAGAATTTAAAAATATGGAAATGATGTTGTTTTGTTGAGCTGATTCATGATGAGTTTCCTCGACGGATGGGCATGGATTGGATTGGGTAGGAGTTTTTGTTCACTCGATTCGATCCAAGAATAATGATTTCTTTACCCGAGATTCGACTCGATATATAACTTAAAAATTTGATCCGATCCTATTCGAAATAATAAAAAATATTTTTATTCAATAAAAACAGTGACTTAATTGTAATAAATAATATATATAGAGGGATATTATTATAATTATTCTTAAATATATAAGGTAAAATTATATTTTTCGGATCGGGTATTTTTCACTCTAAAATCGAACCCGACCCGATTCCCCGACCCGATTCAAACAGAACATTACATTTAAAAAATTCAACCCAATCCGAACAAAATTTTTTTATTAAAAATGACCCGATCGATTCAGGTCAAATCAAAACTCGTCAAGGATCGAGTCCCATGCATATCCCTAGTTCCCTCCCCAATAGTTCAATGAAATTGTCTAATTTCATTGATTAAATACACTACTGGATAGTCATCCAACAAATCTAAATTCATATTAAAGTTTTTTATTTACTTAAAGAAATCACTGATTTTATTCAAAATAAGAAAGATCTTAAATTAAATAAAGATCTATAATTATAATCGTAAATTAATTATTAAATAATTTTCTATAATCATCGAAACAAAACTAACAATTGAAGATTACATAACATCACTGAGTCTTGGCATCGTCAATTACTTCATACCCTCTCAACAGGAGGTTGGGCGGGGCGGTTTTCTCAGTGGAAGCTCCATCGATAAGGGTGGAAGCATCGCATCCATTGACGAAGCAGTCGTGGAAGTGCATGCGGAGCAAACCGGGAGCAACGGTGGGATCAGACCTGAAATGAGATTGAACCGCCGGCCTTACAATGGACTCGACTGGAGGGCATGATCTTGAGTAGAACCCGACTCTGGTGCCCTGCCCTTCCACCAAGCTACTAGCTATGGCAAGAAACAGGATAGTTAGAAGGAAACAATTAAACCCCATCGTTGTAAAAGAAACAATGGAATTGAAGATTTAGCTAATTAAAAGAAACAACAGGGATGTGAGTTCCATGTCCACGTCCACGTGGAGACAAAGTCGTCGTTCATGAATCTAAATGCATTCTTCCAGGATGTCAACTACTTTTTGACTTGGACTGTATTGCATCAAAGGTAGGTTTCCATTATCCATTTTTTAATTCAATGCTTGTGGAGTATATAATTCATATTTTAAATTTATAATTACCCCTTCAATTATATAATCTTTAAGGTTAAAATATAAATATTATATACATTCAACGTATAAAAATAGTTGACAATATCATATTTATTTGTTCACAATTAAATTGAAACCTTACTATTGGGTGTTTGGTTCAAGGAATGTGGGATTCCCATTCCCATGTTTGGTTGGTCGGGAATTTTATTTCCGAGAATATCATTACCTCCCTTCCCTCAGGTATTGTAACATTACCAGCGTTTTGGACTAAAATGCCCTTAAATTTTTATTTTTTTTTTCAAAAATATCCTTCTTCTGTCATTGAATAATAAAAATTCTACGAAAGTTAAATTATAAATTTATCCTTAAATTATTTTAGATTTACAAAAAAAAATCTATAATTAAAATTTTATATGAAGTTCATGGGTTAATTTTTTTTACCCTTTCATTAAACCTTTTTTATATTTTTAATTTTGTAAAAAAAATTATATAAATATTATGAATTTAATTTTTTTAAGAAAATATATAAATATTTTACAATTTGTAATATTATACAAATATATAATAAGGAAAATTTGGTCAAATATACATTCCAATAATCTTTTATTCCTTTAATCAAACACATTAATCTTACATTCCTGCTAAACCAACCAAACACAAAATACAACATTCCCAGTAATCATATTCCCCGGTAATCTTTTATTCCCACTGGTATTCTTACATTCCGTGAATCAAACGCACCATGAGGGATTTTGTTTTTAGATTTTCTAACTATTTCAAGAAAACTTTGTGAAATTTCATATATTAGTCAATCAGTTTATCTCTAAAAATCAATCAAAATTGTTCGATATCAAAATTTTACCTCTCGGGTTCTGAAAAAGAATTGGTAGAATCTCATATAGTAGAACAACCGAGTTCAACAAAAACAAAAGGCTTACACTTGCGGATTAGCATTTATCCAAACTCTACTAATTTTCATCCAATTCAATTTTATAATGTTTTATTTTAAAATTTTGAAATTGGATTGAATCAGATTTTTTAAAAGATAAGATAGAATCGAGTTGGGTTCAATTTTAAAATAAAAAATACTCGATCCAACTTGACATGAGAATAATAATATAATTGACTTTCATATATTTAAAGATAATTTCTATAATACTTATATATTTACAATTTTTCAGTTAAGTTACTATTTTACCTTAAAAATTACGTTGAATTTCGAGTAAGGTATAACTTTCCTAAATTTAAATTAAATCAGAGGAGATATAGAAAGATGTTATCAATTTGAATGGACAAAAATCCCAATCATCCACCGATACCCAGTATCATCCCTACTTGCACATGACATGATGGACACGCTTGCTCAAGCACACAAAGAAGTCAACCCCTGTTAGATTTCGAGAGATAAACCCTGAACCTTCAATAATTTCGATATTATTTTGAATTATACACCCATTCGTTGCATTTATGATACAAAATAATGACTACAGAAAGAAATAAGAGCCTCCTTGGGATTGTGTTGACAATAGATTTCTGTTTACAAAATTTAATTCGGTCTAAAATCTCAATACATTGATAATATTAAAATAAATGGTGTTTCGGATACTATTGTTTTCCTACTACATCTAATGAATCTTTCGTAGAGATAGTAATGATCAACATCCCTAAAAGATTAGCTATATGTTTAATTTTCTCTTGTAATAAAAAATTTTAATTAGTTTTTGTATTTACCTGTCAGTATTGAAGTGATTTTCACCTAAAACTGTAATTTACTATACGCTCATGGAGATTAATGCTAAAAAAGATAATATAATAGTGAAGAAAATAGTAGGTCTTCACGTGCAACTGCTCTCCATTGCAAGTTGATTCGTTCATGGTGTTTTCCTTAATTTTGTCTGTTTGTGTGTTGCTTTTATTTTGTGTAGGTTTGGGCTTGTGGTAGGACGGGGTATCGTCTGGTTTTTGTATCAGTATACTTTTTTTCTTTCATTTAAAATTAAAGATATTTTTTTAATGAGGTCATTCATGTGGTGTGCTTTATTATCCTTAATAATACAAACTACCTCTTTAAAAAAATGCCAATTGTACTCCAACTCATCATTATTCGAAACTTTTTCATGGGGTTTCCTTATAGCCGGCTCCCTTTACTTCTTCTCTAGGTTGACCAGCTTTCTTTTGATTTTTCCCTATGAATTAACCCTTCTCTGCTCTCCCTATTCTACAAAATCATAAGCAAATACAGCCATTTGAGATACCCATATCTTTTCTCTCAGCTTGCAATCCCAGTTTACTATGGACCCAAGATTCTTGCTTGCAATTGCAGTCATGTTTGCCACGGCTGCTACATTGGCCATTGCTCAGGGAACTCAAGTCGGGTTCTATACAAGAACATGCCCTCGAACTGAATCCATCGTCAGGTCTACGGTTCAATCCCATTTCCGTTCCGATCCCGCCATTGCACTCGGTTTGTTGAGGGTGCACTTCCATGACTGCTTCGTCCAAGGATGTGACGCCTCTATCCTCATCCATGGCCCTAATACTGAGAAAACCGCTCCTCCGTTCAGAGGCTATGAGATTATCGACGATGCCAAAACTCAGCTTGAAGCTGCATGCCCCGGCGTTGTTTCATGCGCCGATATTCTAACTCTCGCTACTCGCGACTCCGTCTTTCTGGTAAACAACGTTTTCTTAATCGTAGAATATGGAGCTGAAAACTGTTGATTTATGTGACGGTGTAATGTAAAATGCGGACGAGAGGAATAAACTAGGCGGTGCCCACGGGACGGAGAGATGGCAGGGTTTCGTTGGCATCGGATACTTCCGATTTGCCTGAATTTACAAGAGATTAGACACTAAGGAAGGACAAAATGGCATATTCAGACTTGCAAAATCTAGGGAGACTAGGAAAAAAGATCTAGGTAACATTAGGTTTATTAAGGACAACAATGGTGTTCTTTTAACGAAAGAACAGGATATTAAGAGGGTTTGGGGTAGTTACTTCTTTGGCTTATTTAATGACGGTGCCTCTCCATGTAGAGATAATAACGTTGTTGGGTCAGCCGACCATCATACTACGGCCAATGACTGCCCTACAAGTAGGATTGGGTTTGAGGAAGTCAAAATGGCTCTTAGAAAGATGGGAAGGGAGAAAGCTGTCGGTCCTGATCAAATTCCTATCACTGTGTGGTTAGCCTTAGGTGAGGAGGGAGTTAAGTGGTTGACCAACATCTTTAATATTATTTTAGAGACTGCCAAGATGCCAGAGGAGTGGAGAGAGTCTACGGTGATACCAATTTATAAAAATAAAGGAGATCCCCAACGTTGTGGTAACTACAGAGGTATTAAACTACTCAGCCATACCATGAAGCTATGGGAAAGGGTGATAGAGGCTAGGTTGAGACAAGTCACTAGGGTTTCGGAAAACCAATTTGGCTTTATGCCAAACAGATCTACCACGGAGGCGATTCATCTACTTCGACGGCTTATGGAGAAATATAGGGAAAAGTCTAGAGATCTCCACATGGCGTTCATTGACCTTGAGAAGGCCTATGATAGCGTTCCTCGCGATACGATATGGAAGACTTTGGAAACGAGACGGATACCAACTGCTTATATCCGGACGATTCGTGATATGTACTGTAGATCTACTACTTACGTCAGGACTACAGTTGGCGACACCGAGGCATTCCCGGTGGAAATCGGACTCCACCAGGGGTCGGCTCTTAGCCCTTACATCTTCGCCTTGATTATGGACGACATCTATTGTGCGACACCAGACGGTGTACCTTGGTGTATGCTTTTCGCTGACGACATTGTCTTAGTGGCTGAAACAAAATCTGAGTTGAATAGCAGACTGGCTACCTGGAAGACTGCTTTGGAAGAAAAAGGTTTAAGGATCAATATTGAAAAGACAGAGTATTTATGTTCAAACTTCAGTGGGAACCAAAATGATGAAAATGTAGAAGTATGCATCGAAGGACACGTTCTTCCCTCAAAGGATTGTTTCAAGTACTTAGGGTCTATGATACATAAAGATGGGGGTGTAGATGATGACGTTACACACCGTATAAAGGCGGGATGGCTAAAGTGGAGGGCTGCTACTGGAGTTTTGTGTGACAAGAAGGTGCCTCTAAAACTTAAGGGAAAATTTTATAGAATGGCAATAAGACCAGCGCTGTTGTATGGATCAGAATGTTGGGCACCCAAGAAGGATCACGTTAGGAGGATAGAGGCCGCAGAAATGAGAATGCTTCGATGGACATGTGGTAGGACTCTGTGGGATATGACGACAAACTCTGCTATTAGGATGTCCTTAGGGGTGATGTCTGTTTCCGAAAAAATGAGGGAGGGAAGACTACGGTGGTTTGGACACGTCCTTAGGCGACTACCGTCGGATGCGGTCAGGAGGGTAGAGTCGATTACAGTCGACGGTGCCAGAAGGAAAGGACGACCAAGGCGGAAGTGGGATGACTGCTTGAGATCTGATTTGAGGGATTTAGGCCTTACCGAAGACATGACCTATGATAGGAAATTATGGAGGCTTAAGACTAGGGTAGTCGAGTAGTGTGGGTCACATCTATAGGGTGTATCATCTTTGTCTTCTTTTAAATACATTTGTAGTTATTTCCTTGACTTTTACTTTTTATACTTTTCTGTTATTGGTATTTATGAAATATTAGAACTGGGCTTGCTATCGTTGTCTCATGTGTATCATTCTCATCATGTTTCCTATGTTAATTTTAGCCGGGTCTTAGGTTTCTGTCTATATGCAGAGACTCTTTCGCAGGGATTATTTTGCAGGGATTTACTCCCCATTACAGAAGCACATATGATATTAATGACTGCATATGAATACTGTTTAGCTATGTATTTATGTAATTATTTATACATGCATTGCATTTTATCTATATTTTTAATTTTCTGACTGCCGGAGGTCTTTCACGGAAGCTATTCTCAACCTGGCGTTGGGGGCAGCCTACTACCCTACCTCCCCCTTACCCCATACATATGGGAATTGGGTTTTGTTGTTGTTGTTGTTGTTGTTTGATTCTCAAAACCAAAAGTTTGCTGCCTTTGGTCTCAACACTCAAGACCTTGTTGCCCTTGTTGGTATGCAGTACCTTGCTGTTCCAATTTATGTTTCATCATCTCATCGGTATAATATCAAAATTTATCCCTAACGTTTGATGAAATTAATTATTATTTTGATTTGTGTTATTTTTAAAGTAATATTACTTTCAATATTTTGGGATAAAATATCCTTGATTAAATAATATATGTTAATTAATTTATGATCAATATTTGTTTTTGGTGTAACAAGTCTTTATGTGTTCAAAATAATGACATGATATGTGATATGTCATTAATTATGTACATGTATTATGTGTCACATTATTACTTTAGACACAAATAATTCATCACATCATCGATAAGAATTGACCATGAGTCAATTAACGATTTCATTCAACCAAATATTTTATTAAACGTTAAAAATATTTTTTTGACATATTATGCATTCTTCTTGTTGACTTAACCTTTGATGTCTTTACCTGATGCAGGAGGACATACCATAGGGACATCAGCTTGCCAGTTACTTAGCTACAGATTATACAACTTCACTAATGGTGGTCCGGACCCTACAATCAACCCGGCATTTGTGCCACAGTTACAAGCACTCTGCCCACAAAACGGTGACGACTCAAGGCGTGTCGATTTGGACATCGGTAGCGGAAACAGGTTGGACGTGTCGTTCTTTGCCAACTTGAGGAGTGGTCGAGGAATATTAGAGTCCGATCAAAAATTGTGGACCGATGCCTCCACCAGAACTTTTGTGCAGCGGTTCTTGGGGGAGAGAGAGGCAAGCGGCCATTGAACTTCAACGTGGAGTTTGCAAGGTCAATGGTGAAGATGAGTAATATTGGTGCGAAGACGGGCTGTAACGGTGAAATTCGAAGAATTTGCTCTGCCATCAACTAATAAATGCTTTTTAAAATTATTGCATGTGATAATATTCTTTTTGAATGTATTTAAACGATGCTAAACATATTCGTAAACAAAATAGGATCTATATTTTGTGGTATTATGAGTATATTTTAATGAATTTATTATTTGAATTTTTCCCCATAATTATTTTCTTTGCACTTTAAGATTAAATTTCAAGTGGTCAACAACCTACACATAAAATAGATGATTAAAAGTTTTTAATTGATATTTTCTCTCTCTTAAATTGTGGGTTCATTCTTCTCTAACAAGAAAATTTCCTTTAACCTAACCTCTTTTTGTAAAAAGAAAAAAAAGGTTAAATTACTGTAGCTTAAACGTTGTTGTCAAGTAATGATGCAACCAAATTAAATCTATTTTATTCTCTGTCTCCTACTGCTCTCAAGTATTGTACGTGTCAAATTATAATCTCTTTTGTTTGTTGGGTTATCTTATCAGATGCAATGTAGATAAATCCCACAACCCATTTTACCATTATGAAAACATACTAAAATGTGAAGCTTTTATATAAGTATCATCTATGTTCTACACCTAAGTTAAGATAAAATATGTAAAAGTTTATTGATATATGATAAGGAATATGATGAAAATTTGATCAAATTCGATCGATTTTGATTCATTAAGATATAATAGAATCAATTCTTTAAAAAAAAACTGTTTAGGTTAGGCTGGGTTTGGATTTAATATAAATTTTTTTACTTTACTCGACTATAGATAATAATAAAATTTTCTTTTATATTAAGGGATAATTGTTGTAATATTTCTCTTTATATTTTTTTCAATTAAGTTCTTATTCTATCAAATTAAACAATTATTATGTGTCATGTCAGATCAGATATGTGTTTCAATTTAAAATTCGAATAGAATTTTTGAATCGAATGACTTTCCTGAACTTAAATCGGATGTAATTCAGATAGATAAAATATACATTTCAGGCTGGGTCGGTCGTCAAAATTTCATCCATCCCAACGCGTGGCCATCCATAGTAATGAGGTGGAAGCAACAAGGAGGGCATAGTAGCTAGGTTGGGGAAATATTATACATTAGAAATGGAGAATATCCCACAAGAAGCAGGATTGGTTCTCTCGGAAAATCCGAGAATGAAGCTCAGTTTGTTCCAAATGGTATAATTAATGGAGTATTCTCCTAATAGGGATTCTCAGCAATAAAGTCCAAAAGGAAAATACCAAGACAGTGCCCTTGTTTTTGCCTTGTTCAACAAAGAATAGTGATAACCGTAATGGCATTTTGATGTTTATGAAGCAGAAGCAGAAGCAGATACATTAATTCCCAACCTGTTGGAATTCATTACAACAGAACCAAACTCAACTTTCTCTCAGAACCGAGTTATGGAATCGCTCCATCAGTTTTCCAAATATCTTCTTCTTGTCACCCTTTTTTCATTGTACAACGGATCCGTTGCTCAGTACGAAGAGGAAAGGGATGCTCTGTATGCTCTGAAGCACACCTTTAATGATCCATTCATAAATGATAACTGGAAGGGTCTTCAATGCTACGACAACACCTCTTTCTGGGACGGCGTCAGGTGCGTAAACGGCCGTGTGACCGCGATAATATTAGAGAACCGAGGCTTATCCGGGGCCGTAAGCGGCGACGCATTCGTTTTGCTTTCGGAATTGATTACTCTCAGCTTCAAGAACAATTCGTTATCAGGGAATATAATGGATTTCTCTTCCAATCCGAAGTTGAAAGACATCGATCTGTCGAACAACATGTTCGATGGTCGAATCCCGCGTTCGCTTCTCGGTCTCGAGTTCTTACAATCACTGCAGCTTCAGGATAATCGATTGACAGGTCGAATCCCAGAATTCAACCAAAAGAGCTTAACAGTATTCAATGTCTCGAACAACAACATCATCGGTCCAATCCCGGGAACCGTAACCCTGAAATCCTTCAGCCCTGCATCATACGCCAGCAATGGCCCCAATGTGTGTGATTCATTGAATTCCAGTACTTGTTACTCTAGTGAAAATGAAACAGCACCATCAGGGGACTCCAAAAAGAAATCTGTTGCCACTATATTAATCGTTTTCGATATTATCGGTCTAATTACCGTGATATTGCTCTTTATTGTTTACTGCAACAAGTCCAGGAAGCTCAAGAAGCTGATCAAACGATACCGTCTCGAAGAAAAAGACGATGAGTTCTTGGAAATGGGAGGGGTGAGTTTTAATTACAAGGAAAGCAGAGAAGAAAACACTAGTCATGTTCACGAAGAAGTGAGTACATTTGCGCCAAAGGAAGAAGAGAAGGGGAATCTGATATTCATGGGGGACGACGAAGCTGCTTTCGAATTGAACGATCTGCTCAGGGCTTCAGCCGAAGGGCTAGGCAAAGGGCTTTTGGGCAATAGTTATAAGGCTAAGTTGGAAGGCCGGCTTGCTGTCGTCGTCAAACGCCTCAAGGATTTGAAACCGTTGAACGACGACGAATTCTCGAAGCTGATTAGAGTAATTGCAGATCAAAAGCATCCCAATTTGCTCCCTTTGCTTGCTTACTACTATGCCTATGGCGAGAAGTTGTTACTTTACAAATATGCCAAGAACGGAAACCTCTTCAGTCGTCTTCATGGTGAGAAATTGAGATTAATAATTGTTGCTTTTACTATATATGTTGGTTAATATTTTTTGTGTAAATTGCAGGAGGTAGAGGTACTAGGGGCCGGGTTCCGTTTAGATGGAACTCGAGATTAGCCATTGCTCGAATGGTGGCTCGAGCAATGGAATATCTTCATCTCAATGCCAACTTCCCCAAATGCCTTGTTCCACACGGTAACCTGAAACTGTCTAACGTTCTCCTCGAGGAAGACGACACCGTTCTCGTCTCCGATTATGGTCTCTCTTCACTCGTGGCCGTTCCGACTGCAGCGCAAGTGCTGGTCGCGTACAAATCACCCGAATACCAGAACTCGAAGCGTGTTTCGATGAAATCCGACGTGTGGAGTTACGGTTGCCTTCTTCTGGAACTACTAACGGGAAGACTCTCGAATCACTCGGCTCCACCGGGGATTAATGGTGTCGATCTCTGCAGTTGGGTTCATCGAGCTGTTCGGGAAGAATGGACGGCCGAGATATTTGATACGGAGATATCGGTGCAGAGAAGTGCAACACCAGGAATGCTGAAGCTGCTGCAGGTTGCCATTCGTTGTTGCGAGAAGGTGCCGGAGAAACGACCGGAGATGGCGGAAGTGGTGAGGGAAATAGATAGCATCAAGGCCGTTGACTCGGATGAATCAGAGGAATTATCAGTGGATCAATCGTTGACAGATGAGTCTTTCTCAACTAATGCCTCCACAGTACTTGTAGTTCGCGATGGACGAAGCTGGTAAGATTTTGAAACTCCGGGGGCTTCAAAATTTGCAAGAATCTACCATTTTTAATCACAAAATTATGGGTGTGATCGGAAAACCAAGCTTTTTTTTTTCTTTTTAATTCCAAGTTGAAATTCTTTTACTTCCGTAGCCGTCACTCTAAATTTCTGTAATAAATTACTAGTAGAATTGCATTGTATCTTATGATCTTCATATCATCTTTGTTCTTAGATTGGAACCAAATTTTACGAAATTATTGTTGTAATGAAAAAAATCCGATTCAGTCGAATTTTGTAGAAGGTATTGTTGAATCGGGTCAAATTTAGATTTAAAGTAAAAAATCTCCAATCCTATCCATCTAGATAATAGTATAATTTTATTACGTATATTTAGGGATAAATATGATGCCAAGTCTATATATTTTTTTAATTAGGTTATTATTTTATCGAATAAAAATAATTTTTATATGCATGTTGGATAGGATAGGATCAAATGTGAATTTTTAACTCAAAATTCAGGTCGTATTTAAAATAGGATAACATCATTTTAGCTTTGAATCAAGTTTGGATGGAAAAGGTATGTTTCTCGGATCAAATTGACCGAAAACCCGAGCTATTGCTTTCGCTAAATGTTCACATATTGGCTAAAGCTCCCTGGAAGCGTATGCAATGACGTAGTGAGCAAAAATGCTAAACTGTTTAGGAGACATTAATGGTGTTATCCACTGTTATCTTTAGTTCTCATTCTCAGAACATGCCAAATTCAAAGAGACTTATTGTTGAATTTTAGTGCTCATTTAACAGTGACAACAGCCATCTGCTATTTATATGCAGCCACTGTTACGTATTGACTAAAGAACCAACAAGTTCTACGTCTACAGTCGTAGGTTTTGTAACTCAACGCCCTAATGGTCGGGCTTTACAGATATCTGGGAACCGACGCTTTCGCTGAGATTATTTGGATGAACTTTGATTAGATTAAAAATAGTAATGATGATGAGATTGTGTATTAAAACGATAAAATATATGTTTGGAGTTGAATAAAAACCTATTGAATGATATCATAGTGATAAAAGAGAGTGATATTTCTTTAGAGGTTATCAGTTCAAGTGACAACGTTGATATTAAAGTCATTTTAAAATAACAACTCTCAGTTGGTCCAGTAGGATAAAAAAATTAGATGCTTTAAACAAGGTTTGATATTGTGAATAGAATAAGTTAGACTAGAAAAGTTGTCCTCGTATTACAATTAAATTTAGATTAATCGATTAATAAGAGTAATGTTGTTCGATGTGTGATGAGCACTTTATGTACCAAAAGAACATTCTCCGGTCCTTTTCACCTTCCAAAGATACTTTTTGTTAGCATTAATCATAGCAAAGTTAAAGTGAGCAGGCAATAGAACGTGAACCGCTGGGATGACAACATGGTTGATATTGGAATTCAGGATTTGTTCTTCTCTCCACTTTGGACGTTCTTTTTGTTTTCCCCATCGCTTTCTCCCTTTAATTAAACCCCAAAATGTAAATTTATTCTTTTCCAAAACCCAATATAAATATTGCCATTGCCCTCTTGTTTCTATTGCATGTTTTACTTGGAAACGTATAATAAAATAATCTCTCTTCCCAGGAATTTTTTTTTCTGATGGCCACTAATTTCACTCAATCCCCCAGACAGTATGAGCAAGATTGCCATATCCTTCACTCTTACATCTCTGGTATTTCACCTTTTTGTTTTCATTTTTATCGGGTTTTCGAAATAATTTGACATAACATAGGAGTTATTTATGTTATTTTCAACGAGAATTGTTTATCAGGAAATGTTGGGGCAATAAGCAACAAGGAATTAGTCGGAATATTCGTTAATCGAGACTTGAATGCTCTCAAACTCGTTCGCCAAACTTACAGTCGCCGGTACGGTCAAGATCTTCTTCAGTTAACGTCGAATGTTCAAAGGAACAACTCGTTTGCCGTAAGTAGAAAATCCAAAGTTGATTACTTATAGTTTTACGTGGAATTTATATGATTTAGATGTGCCAATATTGACACATTACATTGCCATTCATGTAGAGGATAGCTTGTCTCCGCATGGTTGAACCTCATGAACGAGATGCTCAGCTAATGAGGCATTCGTTGTTCGGGGGAAACTTAAACCTCAATACTCTCATCGAAGTGGCTTGCACCCGGCCATCGTCGGAGTTGTTACGGATCAAGCACTGTTATCAAACTCGAATATCAATCAGACCTTGAAAAGGATTTAACTGTGAAAATCAACGGCGGATTCAAAGAGGTAACTGTTATTCTCTAGCTATCCAAAACTCTCGTCTTGACTAAATTTAATGAATTTTTCTATCGTTCTGCTTAGATTCTGTTGGCTGTTCTGAGATCATGTCGGAATTACGGCAGTAAAGCCGACATGAGCTTGGCCATGTGTGATGCCAAGACCCTGTATGAGGCACTGGAAAGTGGGAAAACAATAGACCAGAAGACGATAATTTCAGTTTTGAGTCGAAGGAACAATGGCCAAGTAAGAGCCATCCTAAGCTCCTACAAGCAATTATATGGCCATGAATTTGATAAGTCCGTCAAGAGAAGCAAATGTGGGCAATTCGGGAAGGAACTTAGGGTCATAATCCGGTGCATACAACATCCAGAGAAATTTTTTGCAAAACAACTGAGGATGAAAAAGGCTGATGGTCGAGAGATTCTGATTCGAACGGTGATTACCAGGTCGGGAATAGACATCAAAGGGATAAATAAAGCTTTTGCAACAAAAACAGGCAGCTCTTTAGAAAACCTTGTGATACTGGAATTCAACACCAGCAAGGACAAGAATAGCAACATTGTTGCCGGTATCTTGATCGGGTTGATCAAAGGTTGCTGAAGACACAATTTAGAGGAATATATATGATTCAGGATCATGGCAGATTTGGTGCATAAATAAAATGACTTGTTTATATGTTTCTAAAATAGAAATTACGTGTAACTATGCCTTCTGTTCAATATTATAATACCTTTCTCTGTCTTTTGACTAAGATCCGGAGTCGGTAGTTGTTAAGGGAAGGCTCTTACGTTAAGCATCAACCAAAGCCCGTCTGAACATATATCTACAAGCTTACTCTTTAAATGACAAGTGAAAGTGAAATGACTGGTTCACTTTCCATGGAACAATGAAGCATGCCTAATATAGGACGAATATGAGAATAATCGGGGGGGGGGGGGAATTCATTTGATAAGTGATTTTACTCGTGTTACAAGGATTAATGTTCCACATAAGAAAAAACCTTGGAACGGTGGACATTTCAGTTCTCGACTGCATTAATGCTGTAATTTATCAATCCTAACTAATATCAGAATATCTTCACCAAGTTTATTCATGGGAACAATTGAAAATTATTCATTACCTGGACAGGTATCAGAATAACGATCAATAGTCTTCACATGATCAGAAGATTGAAGACAGTTTCTCACTCGTTGGCAGTTCCATCCTCTGGTTGAGTGCTCCCTCCATCTGCATAATAGCATGTGAAAGTGAATTGATTAAAACACAGTTTGCCTCCAAAAAGGAAAATGCAGATGCAAAAAGAACATTCATCAATAAAATTTTGCGATGTCAAATTGTCAGTAACAAGGCATACCTTCACCACCATCAGATGGGGCACAATGGGACTTCCTATATCGTGTTTGTTGTTGTGTGGGCTGAAGACAAAAAGCAGAGAAGTACGTAATCATAAGATTACTAAATAAATGTGTAAAAAGTGATCGACTCATGGAAAGCAAAATTAGGATGTAAGAACCTTATGATTCATCATTATGACCCTAGAATCTAGAGTAGACCATATGATATGTTGCTAATCATTAGCTTTATCAAAATCAGAATAGCTTAGCAGACTTCAAAATACACATAAGAAAAATATTGTACACAAAGAGGTAAACTACAGATGAACAGATCATCCTCGAACCATTTTTCTTCTTTATCAAAGGTAAAGTGTTTGAAATTACAAACATGAACCTCATAAAATCCTCACCACAACATGATTCTTGATACATTAATGTATCAGAAGTCAGAACCATCGATTTTTCTCTTCAAAAAACCCTCAGTCAGATACTCAGCATGACATAAAAGCCAAATTGATTACGGAGACAACCAATGGCATCATGTCAATACACTACCCAACAATGTACGATAAAATTTGGGTCTTGGTAGATTACAAGATTTCAAGCAAATCTAAAACCCCAATCAATGTTCTGCATGGTCTTCCCATTCATGTTACCAAAAGGTTCAGAAACAATTATGCAAGCCATTTGATCCAGTAATTAAAGACCTTAAAATAATCTACATATTGCAATCCCTTTTGCTCCTCTAGTCATGCAAAAGTTCTAGCAAAGCCGGTTTACTATTTTGAGCCATAAAGAGACCTGTTTGTGACCAAATTAATGAGTCTTAATAAAGTAGATTAGAGTGGTTTAAACTTTTGACCAATTAGGGAACCCTATAAAAGTGGAGCAAATCGATTTAAGCTTTCTTAAACAGTCCTATCCTGCTGCATTAGCAAAGGACTACCTACTCTGTTGCTCTCACTAATCTTTGTAATTAATAATAATTCTTGAAATACATTTTCACATAAAATATTCATCAATCCTGAACCAAAATGTAGTTCAGGGAAGTCAAATCATATAATACAAAAAGAGAATATTAAATTAAATAATTTTATAAGCTTTAAATTAATACCTGCAACTTGGGACGGAGGGCTTCAAGTGGTCCTTTTGGCTTATTAACGCCTTGCTGTTAGTATTAAAAAACATGAGAAGAAATTGGAAACTTGCTTAATCAGGATTCATTAGCATTCCCAAGCTATGATAACCAAATAAAAAAAGGTTGATTGGGATTTGGAGAATCTTAAAAGTACCTTTCCAAGTGCCCAGTCAGCAGAGTCAAAGTAAGCACGTTCGTGGTCCTGACATAAACTTAGATGAGAATCAGCACAAACCAGAAAGAAAAAACTTACAATTTCCACATGGGAATCACCTTAGAAATGAGTGGTGGTTTCTTCGGCTTAATCCCACCATATTTTTTCTTTATAGCTTTCTCCTAAATATAGACATAAAAGAATAAATAAATCAACGATATCATAATTAGATAATCATAATTAACTAAAATGTTTAATAAATCAGCATTCCACAATGATGGCAGATAAGGACACACCTCCTCTTGAGATGACGGCATGGATTTTTCAGACTCCTGTCCTTCTACATGTTCTTGCTCCTTGTCAATCTCCATGCCTGATATTAGTTCCTTGCAACCACCCAACTAATAGCAGCTATGGTAGCACACAAAAGGTTTGCGCAAAACTTCAGAAGTGCTAAAACTTTGACAGATCATAGAGATCAGAAAAGAAACTTCACTTATTCCCACCAAAAAGAAAAAGGGTGCCAATGTAGAATAAAGAGATAAAATCTTAGTGGATCAGAGGAAAAGCATCAACCAAAAGGCTATGAAACAAGTATTTACCACTCTCAGTGAATGCATACTATACTCTCAACACAATACAAAAAAAGAATCAGGCAACCTCTAGTTAATACTCTTGATAACAATTAAGATAATTCACTAAACATTTATATTCAAAGAACAAAAAGCAAAAAATAATGGGAAGGAAACTTGATAGAACCGTATTCATTCAGTAAATTATAACTTTCCAGGCAGTATTCCAAAATATTTCTTATTGATGCATGTGTTATAAATCAAAACCAATAACCCAGTTGCAATAAAAAAGGAAAAACACAGATATCATATATTATACAATTTCTCGTGCAATTTAAAAAATTCATAGTAAAAAAAGCATTTATTGAACCACCAAAATTAATTGATCTGAATTAAAGAAATGAGATCCTTAAGCTAGTGAATTGAATTAAAAACATATGCACCTAACTTTTAAAGTTTATAATACATACAAAAAATCCGCAGCAAAACCATTAACTTAGAATCTATAAATATATAATAAAAACTGACCATCAAATATAATTAATTTGACTGAAAAGAGACCAGATCCGTACTCAAGCTAGAAAACTGAATTAATAAACATATGAAGATCCACACCTATCTGGCAATCAAATCAAAATTAAAACTTCCAACTAGTGAAAAAAGCCTACGTAACTAAACCAAAACATTAGGTGCTAGAATTTATATATTCTTTACAAATTAATAAGAAAGTTTATGAGAATAAATTGGCGTTAAATTCAAAGATCGAGGGAAAGAGAACGCGGAATGAGAGAGATCGGGTACCTGAATTGCTAAGCACGCTGCATAGATCGGAAATTCAAAGAGGAAGGCTTCTCCAATGGCTTTGGATAAATATATATATAATACTTCTTCGCGTTGTTGGTTTTGTTTCCGGGGAATTACGAAAAGGGCATGCACTTTTTAGATTGTTCTATTATTGGCATCATTACTTTTTCAAATTACTCCTCTAACTGTATATATTTATTGATTCTCGAGTATGTTTTGGACCTACAATATAATAACTTAAAAATGTTAATTGAAATATGATATATAAATTAATAATTAATTAGATTATGACACATACATGATAAAATATTCATGTCTGATGGTTCTCATAATTAAAATAGAGAGATAAAATCTTAACGAGGATAATATTTAATAATAGTAATTTTTCTTAAATTCAATGAGTCCTATTTGATTTAATATGATTGAATTTTTATTTAGAATAAATATTATGACTTGAATAGATCGATTGAATTCGAGTTTAGGACAAAAAAATGTTATGCGAACTGGAATAATGGTATGTTTTATTATATATTTATAGATAATTTTTATAATACTCTCCTCTCTATAATTTTTTTTTCAAATTTACCGAATAAAAATATTGTGTGATTATATATATATATATATATATATATTAAAATGAGATCGCGTCAAGTATAAATTTTTATACCAGAATTCATGTCAGAGTTTGAATTGGATTAAACATCTTTGAACTCGAATCGAGACGAATTTAGATAGATAAAAATAAAAAATAAAAAAATATTATCATTTCTATCAATACTCAATACATTAAGAGATCTATAAAAAATACAATTTTCAAAAGATCATAAGAACAATCTTTAAACTCTGGATCGATAAAATCGTAAGACGCAACATATACAACGCCCTGACGCGCTAACAATTTCTTTAATTGAAAAAAGGAAAGTAGAAATCCAAGCAGCATGTTGAAGCAAATGTTTGTTTTTTTCAGGAGGGATATACCTAGGGGCGGGTGGGGCGGACACCCACTAAAATTTTTAAGTTCTTATATAATTTGAATATTTTCTTTGTATTTTTTTTTGTTAAAAATCTATTTTCGTCTCTTCTAAAATTTTATAAATTCATCTCTCCTTTAAAATTTTATAAATTCGCCCCTCTAACATAAAACCATATGTCTATCCCTATTATTCGATATATTGTACATCACCTTCCACACTATCAGGCCATGCGCCCTATATCGATTGAAGTTTTGATAATCATATATAGAAACTCCAGGTCAACGGAACAGTTCACCTTGAGTAGTGCCGATGCATAAAAATAGTACGGTGAGATTACACTGTCAAGTCATACATCTATATATCAATAATCAGTATTAATAGAAAAAAACAACAACGTAACGGCAACAGCATGTTGGAGCCTTCATCTTCAAAGAATGGACGCTTGAGATTAGAGCGCGGTGGTATTTCTTCCATCTTTACAATTTCTCAGCTCTACCTTCAACTGAATACTAACTTTGATTTCTTAAAAGAAATCTCTCCAACATCGGCAATGCAAAACTAGCCCAGAGAGGGAGAGGCGTCGAATAGAAAAAAGGAAGATCCTTGTGGTCGCCCAAGTTAAGACTGTCGGGCCCTGTAACCTCAAGTATATAGTGGCAAGAGAAACATAACAAACAATTGCAACGATTTTTACATTCAATTAGTTCTTTCCTTTCTGAATCTTAACATTGAATACCCTTACCATATTAGTAAATTATCATCCGTTTGACGAACCGTCTTGTAGTACATTCACGGTTTCTATTGCCTATAGCAATCAATAACCTATTTCCAAACCTCGAATTCAAACACCAAATTTTGCGACGACCAAGTGGAAAACGTAACTCTATTCGCAGCAGCGAGAGAGTATATTTGTGTCATTCATCGCATTGCCTACAATTTTGGTCGAGCGTAAAAATAAGACGAATTCTGAATAGCGCAAACAAAGGAGCGATGGAAATCGGCCTAGCGTTTAGTTACACAGTCACCACCAATTGCAGCAGAAATATACTTTACAATGTCCAACCATTCTTGATTTCATCCAAAAATAAATAGTTCATACAAAAATAAATCAACATTCGACAAGATTAAGACAGAATTAAGCTAAATACTCAAATAAAGATATATCCTTTAAGAAGTGCAAGCTAAATGGCAAACAAAGACCTACGTTTCAAACCTAATCTAATAAAGATCCGAAAGCTGATAAAAAAAAAGCCCTTATGAAAACGGTTTTCAAAAGATTTAACCTTTATTTAATAAATTTCAAAAACATTAGCTCTTATTGAACCATTTTGAAAGGCTATACCCTTAGCATATATGAAAACTGAAAGTCCTATAAAACATACCATTTTTTATATAAAAACAATAGACCCTCATGAATAATCACTAAAAGCACAGACCCTTATTTGGAAATTTAACAACAACATTGTAGCATGCTTGTAAAGGCCATGAGTCATTGCTTTGATACCTATAAAAGCGAACTCTATCACACCAAACAAAGAGCAAATTGAGAAGTCACAACATTGTCAGGTCATCTAGAAATTCAGAAATGAAAAAGGAGATCCAAGAATGTCAAGAACCGATACCATCTGAAATCAAAGCAACACAGCTTGAGGTATCAGCATAAAACTGCAACTGCAACTGCAACTGCAACCCCCTCATTTATTCAGCATGCTTAACCACCACTGAGTGCAAGCCTAAACTTTTCTGTTCTTTCATTCTTTATGCTCAAGCACAAGGGTGGTTTCCTATGAATAAAATAGGTCTAAGAACGAATGAATAGTGATATGTTCTAGATAAGAATGATATCACTATAATGAATAGGGAACTTTAAGGAAAGATGATAAAATTTAACCAAACATGTGACAGGGGGCAGCATATCGAATGCATTTCAACACCGCATGTTAAAATTGACATGACCCTGCAGGAACACAGCGACAGCCCACTACAAGCAGACAAGGCAGAAAGCAAGGCAACTGCTAAAACCATTTTCAACATGATCCAACAAGACAGCAACAGTCTGCTATAGGTTATTACGGTGGTTACGCACGAGCCATATGTATCATACAACAAACTTAGTATGGCCACTTCACAGCTACCGGTCAATTTTGCTACAACTCAAAACATTAAATGACAGGGAGGGGTTAAACATGATTAATGGAATACAACAATCAAACGGTTAAACTGAAACCAGTTATTATGTTCAATTAATGCAGCAATAAGGTTTTCACCAAACATTACATTTTCAATTTTAGCAACTGCATCAGATCTAATGCAAGAGAGCTCCATTAAACACAGCATCCCACGGGTCAAAGTCTTGGGTCCTTTAATACCATCACAGCAACTAAGCCTCAGCCAATATTTAGAAAACAGATGCAAACATCAGAAACAAGATAAAAAGTGCTCCGGAAACCAAGACATCTCTTACCAATCATCATATCTTTCAGTTAAAAACAGTTAACAAACAGCCCCTGCAATCAGCAGCATACTTCTATAACCCAGCATCACAATCACGAACATTCATCAATAGATATAAACAGCATCAACAGCAACATCAACATCAAGTCCATTTGCTCAACTCACTCTTTCCCCGAACATTGCTATAAAAGCCAACAGACAGTTTGAGATGAATCAGCATTTTTAACAATAATAATGATTTTAAAAAGGAGCATTTCAAATTGGGACCCCTGAGTTGATCAGAAAGACAAATATCAAGCAAAATAAAAGCCATATATAATATCTCAACGTAGAGGGAGCAAAATATGAAAACATACTCGCACCACAGAATCATTGATGTGTACTGAAACATCAAGCAACAAACTACATAACGTCAAATACCATGACAAAGCTTACTTAGGTAATAGTGACAAAAGGTTCAGGACAGAAAATTATAACAAAAAAGTCCTACCAATACAAGAACAAATGATATTTGAACGTCCTCAACATTAACAAAATAGCAACAGGAAACATTCTACGTCAAGTTTCCAGGAATTCCAATGCCATCTGCAAAGATCATTCCTACAAAATACAAAAGCAAACATGTCAAAATAGCTGGTTGCACAAACAAATTTACACACACACAAGATGTAAAGACTAAAGAAGAGGGGGAGTGAGTAAACAAGATGGGGAAAACTAACATCAATCTGTGTTTCAAGAAGACGGGCTCCGAGAATCAGCACGACGACCTCGTGGTGAAACACTTCGAGGACTTGGAGAACGCCCATCACGGCTCCGTCTATCAGGACTTTCACCCCTAGGGGAAGATGCCTTATGTAGGGAAGGACTCTTCTGAGGACTAGGACTGTGGCGATCAGGAGAAACACTGAAATACAAAAAGCATCACAATGAGTTAGCGAATGAAAATAAGGGGAAATGGAATAAACTGAACATCATGGATTGCAAAGCATAAACCTCCTTGATCGACTGCTATTTCGCCGATCTTCATCATAACGATCTCTTCCCCGGCCTTTTGAACGGACAGGACTAGCACTACGGCTCCTGCTTCGGCGCTGAGAGTCTCTGTCTTTCCCACGATATCGATCACGTTCATATCTGTCATAACTTCTACTTCGGCTTCTTCTTCTATAATCCCTATCTTTGTAATGGTCGTCCCGGTGCCTGAATATATTTGACACGGAAAACATCACATATCAATAATACCATAAGGGGGGAAATCAATCCACGTAGGTTTTGCTATACAAACAAGCTTAAAAGGCATTATACATACAACAGAGGAAGAACTGGAGTTCCCTCTAGGAAATCAAATCTGATAAAGAAAACTAATATACAGTAGTCATAATATAAATGGAAAATAAACCACAATCAATGCATTCAGCTACTTAATGCAGGAACAGAAAGATATCAAAGTAAACCAATTTATATTAAATGTACTACCATGTAGCACTATCATCTTCATGCGACTACTGATCTAGATTGCTTCAATTGGTAAGGAAGAATCATGCGTGAAAAATCCCCATGGTTATTATACCTTCATCAATATCTCTCACAACTCATTCAGAGACGTAGGCACAAGACAGAGAAAAATGAGAAAATGCAAAGAAAAACTTACCTTCTTCGAGGACTTCGGCTTCTTGACCTTGGAAATGATTCAATAATCCTTCCTTTCTGACTGCAAAGGAAATTACCAAAGTACATGAAACTCGTTAGGCCAAGACTTTAAGAAAAATTATTCAGAATATTAAAATATTACAAGGATAAGGAGATGTCCACATAAAAAAATGGACATGTATAGCCTCAAATTTTAATTGAGCATGCCAAACAAGCTTTCCAAACTTCCATTGTAGATACAAATTACTTAAGCAAGTGGACAATTCTCCTGTTAAAGCAAAACAAGCCAAATTCCTTCGTAATATGTCTTCTTAAACAAGAGTCAATTTCATATTTTCATCAAATAACTTCTTACTGCATGCATCTTCTCTACATCGGCCTTACAATATGTTCCACTGAAATATATATAAATGAATGAATGACGGGTAGCAGTCTATCACACAACTTACATCCTCTCTGCATTAGGGCCATATTTTGCAAACTGAACAGTTATCTCCCGACCATCAACAACTCTCCCTAAAAGAACAATGAAATATCATTACATACTGAATCAGTTACCTACAAAATTAATACAATGCCACATTTAATACATATAAAAGCGCTAAAATAAAAAAGGGAGAGTGGACGAGTTGAAGAAACGTGCCATCTAGCCTATCTACAGCTTTCTGAGCTTCATCGGCATACTTATAGCGCACAAATGCAAAGCCGCGTGAATCACCAGTCCTACCATCAAGCAAACAAAAATTGTTATCTATATAAATTCCGAACAACCAAAAAAGTGATGAAAAAAGAGAAAGAACCTTCGATCTTTGGGAATGAAGATGTCGACGACCTTCCCGTACTTGTCGAAGAGTGGAAACAAATCATCAGCAGTCGTGCCTAAACAGATTCAAAATCAAACCAAATCGAAGGTTTCAGTCACAGTATAAACAAAATGGTAGATAAAAGAGAAATTGTTTAACGAACGGGCGATAGACGAAGAGATAGGGGAGCCTACGGAAGGTGATGTTGAGGACGAGAAGAGAGTACGTATCGGTGATATCGGGAGGACCTGACCTTCCGAAATGAGACATTGTCGCGATTGGGAGGAATAGAGAGGTCGAGCGGGGAGAAATCAATGTTTAGGGCTAGGGTTTGTTTGTGGAGATTAATATCAAGATTCTTCCTTTTTTTAGTAATAAAAATCAGGAAAATTAAAAGAGAAAAGAAAATAGTTAAGGATATTATAATATATGCAGGTGCACTGTAAACGTGTAAATCTTACGGATTCTCTTTTCATTATTTTTTTGAGTTAATTGCATCATATATCCTTAAAGTATAACTAATATTTTAAATTAGTCCATACACTTTTAAATATTTCAATTTTACCCCTAAACTATTACTATAATTCTAAATTAGTCCTTAAACTTCTTAAAATTCCATTTTCATTATCAAACTATGACCTTCATTCTAAATTGATCTAAAAAAAATTTGAACATTCCAATTTCATCCCAAACTACACGCATATACTAATCACACTTCTTGTTAATAAAACCGTTAGGCCAAGTTATATTATTATACGTTTGAAAAAAAAATAACTTAATTAAATATCTTAAGTTATTAAAAGTAAGGCAACATTGAATATTTAATAAAAGAACTTTGTTATTGTGATCATATTTAATAAAATTGATCTACTCAACAGATAGACAAAAAAACATTAATGATTTGTGAAAAAAAATTCGATATTTTTTCTAATTAACTAGCAACATACAAAATTAAGCTTAAAACAAATAAAAACACGAATTAAGATTAAAAATTAGATCGATCTTGTACTACTTGTTCGAAAATTAAGCAAGTGCATAAAGTGGTATCTCTGATAACAATGTTTGAAAATTTGTTTATGGTTTTGCCTCATGGACCATGTAATACTTGTTAGCTTCTTAAGAAGCCTCTATTGGTTAGTCATGGAGGGAGTTTGTGCCGTGTAATAGTTATGGAATGATCCATTTTCTTTAGAGTTTCTGCCACAATGAGTACATTTTCTTCTCTTACATAGACTTGTAGAGCAAGTTGAGCACTTTTAGGACTGGAAATTTATATCCAGTACTTTTTCTGCAAATTATGTAATATAACTATGAGTTTTGTAAGCCTCCTGGGTCTATGGGTTCATAAGGATTTTGTTGAAGTATTTTGGAATTATATACTCGGTTTCTTGTCTACAACCTTTGTTAATTTCTTTTTGAATGATTTTGTATATATTGCAGGGATTTGATGCATATAGTGTTTGTGCACTACTTGGAAGTCAAGGTACTACTCACTTCTATTAAAATCCCTAAGTTTTTCCTTTTAATTTTGAGAAAGACTAGATGATTAATTGTTTGCAAGATTTATTGTACTGTGACATATAGTTTCTAATATCAACCGTTCTTACCCAACAACTTTAGATAAGAGATGAACAAATGAACAGATAAGGACTCAGGTTGACTAGTTTCTTTGTGACCCTAAATCCATGTCTGGTTCTTCATTAATAAGAACTACTGCTGAACGGTTTAAGGGGAGGCGGGGGTGGAGGAATATTTTGTGAGGGGAGGGGAGTGGGGGTTGAACTTTAGCTATTTTATTGTTTCTTGTTGTATTGTTCTCTGGTCTAAAATTCAAACTTCCTATTGCCGTCATAAGTATCAACATTAATTGATTGAATATTCATAAATGAGTGGTTTAATTCTAATTTTTAAACTATTTTTCCTGCCTAAGTTATTAATTCTTTGGAAGTTTGACTTTGACTAGGCCACTGTTTAGGTTTTTTGAGTGGTTAATTATTCCACGTGTTAATTTTTTCTTACTTCAGACCCATATTGTTTTCTTTTCTTTCAGGGTAGGACAGTTGGAGGCATAAGAGAGACCAGTGATGTATCAAATTCTCAAACAAGCAGTCTTTCATTCTCTAGCTATTCTGTTAGTCATACAGAAACACCTTCAGGACATGCAGATTCAGCAAGTCCTACCAGCACTTTAACATCCTTATTTGAAGATGCTGATTCTGGTATAATTTTTTGTGTTTCTGTTCAAATTCATATCTTTATGCCATTATTCTGTACTTGTTATTAAGTTACTAGTTTTTCTCCTCATTATGCATATAACTGAATGCAATTTTTATGAGATTCAATACAGAGGATATTCACCAAGCAAGTACTAGATTCTGTACATCCCCCCAAAATGGAAATTCTACTGTGATGGACAAGGCAGTTCTGGGTTCTTGAGCCATTCTTCTCCACATCCTTATCCAGGTAAGTATTGTCTTACGATTTTGATTCCATGAACATGCTTCTCTCATGCCGTGTGATTTTGCATTTGAGCCAGTTGGAAACTTGAATTACAATATGACCATGAAGGTTGGTCATCAATTCCTGGAGTGAATGAAGTTTCACATCGTCATGGAGATAGACCTGGGAATATTGGTTATGGTACTTGCTTGACTGAATCTCAAAGAACTCTATATTCACCATCTTGGAAACAAAAGCTTGGAGCAGTATATGCCTGCATGTGCTACTGCATCTTCTCATGTTTCGATGACTTCTGCTCAATCTGATTCTATGAGCAGCAGTCTGCAACAAGAAAACATGATGTATGGCAAGTTTTCAGCTGTTGAGAGTACAAGTGAGGAGTTTGGAAATCCCCTAGAGTTGCACAAATGGCCTACGGATCCGTTGCCAAATTCTGAATTGCCGTATGATACTAGGTCATTTGAGCAATATACTCATGATTTTCATTTACCGAATGTTTTTAAGGAATTTACCAGTTATGATGTTCTAAATGAGCCGCCTGCTCATAAAACCCTTCAATGGAGCTTATAAGTTCCGGTTCTAATTCCATCACTAAAACATATCCTGAGAATGATATATATTCGGATGGAAATGTCAACTATACTTACTCTCTGAAAAAAGTCATTACTAGATGGAGAAGAAAGCTTAAAGAAAGTTGACAGTTTTAACTTGGAGAAGTAGATGATTTGCAGATGCGGTCCTTGTCTGGTTTTTCCTGGAGCACTGTTGAGTGTGGAAATGTATCTGATGATTCCTCTTTGAGCCTTTCTCTCTCCCAAGACCAAATTTTCTGCATAGTTGATTTTTCACCGAAGTGGGCTTACATAGACCAAGAAACTGAGGTATTGAAGTTTTTGTGCATCTGAACTGAAATTTCTCAACAACTAGAAAGTTGAAGATTTAATTAGTACTTGCTTATTCACTTAGCCATTTCTATCTCCTGCTTTCTCACTGAAAAACAGATTGCAGTCATCTTTTATTGTGCATTTTTCGTTTTTATCATATTGATGCTATATATGCAATGTTACTTGGACTTGGGTGCAAGTTTCGGACACGGGTATGGTTAGATTTTTTAGATTTTTCTAAGTTTTTCCATATATTTGGATGATCCTTAGAGGTCATATCCCCATATCCAGTTGTCAGACACGTGTACTTCATGAAAAATGAAGAGTCCGAGCAACATAGAATATATGTTGCTGCAAGTATTTTCAAGGTCATGCAACTTCTCAATCCCCCTTTAGATTTATATTCAGTTTTAAATTTCTTTTGACAGATGTCAAGTTAGAAAAAGTAGGCTTTTCCCTTCTCATTTTATGTGTCATGAAACAGGTGTTGATTATTGGAACATTTTTGAAGAGCCTAGAGGAAGTATCAAAATATAGGTGGTCATGTATGTTTGGGGAAGTGGAGGTTCCAGCTGAGGTTATTGCTGATGGCATTCTTTCTTCTCATGCTCCACCTCATAATGTTGGGCCAGTCCCATTTTATATAACATGTTCCAACAGGTTACCTTGTAGTGAACTCCGGGAATTTGACTACCGAGCTGGGTTCACTAAAGACAAATGTTTTTTATATCTATGATGTTGCTTCAAGGGAAATGCTGCTGCGATTTGAGATCCTACTTTCTCTGAAATCTTTCAGTCCTCTCAATCATCATTTTGAAGGTGTTGTGGAGAAACGAGAGTTAATTACTGAACCCATATCAATGAACGAGGAGGAGTGCCACCAGATTGCAGACCCCTCATCCGGTCAGGATTTGTCTAAAAATAAAGAAAAGGAGTGCCTCCTTCAGAAATTAATGAAAAAGAAGTTGTACTCATGGCTTCTTCACAAAATAATGGAAGATGGTAAAGGGCCAAATATATTAGACGAGAAGGGACAAGGCGTGCTACATTTGGCATCTGCTCTTGGTTATGACTGGGCAATAAAACCTACTGTTACTGCTGGAGTGAGCATAGATTTTCGTGATGCGAATGGATGGACTGGTCTTCACTGAGCTGCTTTTTGCGGCAGGCAAGGACCCCCAAACTTACACTTGTTTGTGTTTTATGCTTGCCTGGAGCCTATAATTTATATGCTGACTGAATTAGCTGTAATCTGATTATGTACTCTTTGGTTATGAAATCATTTGATAACATCTCAGGTTTTGTTGCATTAGTTGACAGGCTTGTGATAAATTAAATGCCATGTTATAAGCTTAACTTATAATGTTTTTTGTGTACGATTATTTTTATTTTGCAAATCTCAGAGAACAAACTGTTGCGATTCTAGTCTCCCTTGGAGCAGCTCCTGGAGCTCTTTCGGATCCATCTCCAGAATTTCCTTTGGGAAGAACTCCTGCTGACTTGGCTTCTGGTAATGGACACAAAGGAATCTCTGGTTTCCTTGCAGAATCTTCCTTGACCTGTTACCTTTCTTCTCTAACAATGAATGATCAAAGGGAAGCTGTACAAACAGTTTCAGATAGAATACCAACTTCTCTTATTTATTGTGATGTGCAAGACATGTCATTGACCGACTAAATTACAGCTGTATGTAATGCCACACAAGCTGCTCATCGTATACATCAAATGTTCAGGATGCAATCTTTCCAGTGGAAAAGTTGCGCGAGTCTAGTGATGGTGTGCCTGATGAACATGCCATTTCATTCTTAACTACTAAGGCACGCAGGTCATTGCAAAGTGATGGGATAGTTAATACTGCTGCAACACAAATCCAGAGAAAGTTCCGAGGTTGGAAGAAAAGAAAAGAATTCTTGTGATCCGGCTAAGAATTGTCAAAATTCAGTTCATTGCTGTTTTTATCTTTGTCGGTATCTAATTATATTTTCCTCCCCCCCCCCTCCCCCGTTTTCTCTTTGGAAAGGGAGTAGATCATCCAATGTGACTTTTTTAATAGAATGATGGTTTCATAGACGATTTTCCCACGTGACTTCTGTTGGCTCCTGTGCCATAACCTGCTTCATTTGTTAGCATTTACTGATAAAAACCTGGGGAGATTTTTTTCGTCATAAAAGTGAAATTTAGCACTTCAGTTTTAGGATCTGTTGATCTATTATTTACCACCTTATGAAAATTTGAATTTATCGATATTTAATTTTTGGTGTGAAGGCCAATGTTAGAGGACACCAAGTGAGGAAACAGTATAGAACGATCATCTGGTCAGTGGGAATTCTGGAGAAAGTTGTTTTACGGTGGAGGCGTAAAGGGAGTGGTTTGCGAGGATTTCGAAAGGATGCAATTACCAAGGAACCTGAACCACAGGGCACAGCCCCAGAAGAGGATGATTATGATTTTCATGAGGGAAGAAAACAAACTGAAGAAAGGATGCAGAAGACACTCACTAGGGTAAAGTCCATGGCTCAGAATCCTGAAGGACGAGGTCAATATCGTAGGCTGCTGATATTGGTTCAAGGGATTCAAGAAAACAAGGTATATATTTGTTCGCTTCACATGAACCTCTATTTTAGTATAGTTGGCAATTCAGCAGGTCAATCCGAAGATAGTTCTTTGCACCTTGAACTTGCCCTGCTTCTGTCCTTTGCTGTTGCCTCAACCAGTGGAATCTGATCAAGCTTGTGTTTGATTATTCAGAAACTTAACTATTTTAATTGTGAATATGTATATAAATGACTGTAATCGTTCTGAGATACTCTTCCACAGGCTTGCAACATGGTTCTGAACAGTACAGAAGTGGCTAATGGTTATGAAGGCCTTCTCGACGTCAATGATATTTTGGATGATGACGCTTTCATGCCTTTTGCATTTGAATAGCCACCCGAGATATCAAACTTTGTACATAGACCGGCAACTCCATTGCAGCATTTTGGAAGGTGTCTAACTTCATTCTGTCTGTAAATATAATATCCAACTCTAAGGCTCTAATGTATTAACTCAATACTCTGCTTGTTTCTAGGTAAATATAACAGAGCAGCCCATATTTATTTTTTGGGCTACCAATCCATTGAGAAGATAGAGGCGATTTAGGGTTTACAATATGTTAAGGTTCTGTGACAGTAAAATTAGACTATGGATCATAAGCGTACAGATCGCTCACGAACCGTTCGGTCTCTGTTAACGGACATTTACCGAACTATATAAATGATCATGAACAAGATTCGAGCTGGTTGCTCACATTTTTCTGGAGCAGTTAATCTTTGGAGTTGCAGGTACGATACAAATGCATTCAGTTCACCTTATTTGGTGGTATTGTACAGAGAAGCGTTTCGGAGGCAATTTTCGAAGAATGAAGAGCACCAAAGCTGAAGGAAGGATTTCTACCAACTGTTACTCCCACAAAAAAAGGAAAAGAGGGTAAGTACTCTTCGATAAAATGATGTCGTTGATCAAGTGCTCTTGTTATCAAGAAAGGAAGATCATAATGTATCGAAACATATCGAGTCTTAAAGCAATTAAACCGGTCTAATGTGAATGGAAATCCATCTAATTGTAGCATAAAGAAATGAGTAGAACACTACAGAAATCAGATGTACCATGTAATAGATCAGATTTAGGATTGGATGATCTAAAACATCAAGATCAGCTTTCGCGTCAAAGGCCGAGAGTGTCAACTGCAAAATAACCAAAAGAACCAATTTTTGTCGTGTGTATATATATAAGATTAATGTAGTATTTGCTTATAAATCGAATAAGGCTCACCACAATGCATCTTATCAAGAAACAAGTACAGCAGATTCCTGTTACGCAGCCGACCTGACACAGAAATAAGATATTGTTATATTGCTAACTTTCTTTGCATGCTACTAAAAGAAAGATAAACTAGACAAAAACACCATTGTATGAGGAAAACCAGGGCATAAACATTAGAAAGGATCTCAAAATTTAACTTCTTTTCATTCATAAGGGACATTTAATAAAGAGAAAATAATCTCAGTGACCAAAAATCTCAGATAATATACGATTTTGACCAACTTTTTTTGGATTTGCGAAAATGACCAACAAAATCGCAATACGATCTCTACTATCGCAAATTCGCGTTGCATTTCGCGTTGCGATTTTTCATTTCGCGTTGCGATTTTCCATTTCGCGTTGCGATAGTCTACAGTTGTCAAAATTCTTGTGATAGTTAAAAAAATATTTTGTTTCTCTAAAAAGATAGTATCCGCGCGGACGTGTCGAAGACACGTATTACCACGACCACGACCACGACCACGACCACGACCACGACCACGACCACGACCACGACCACGACCACGACCACGACCACGACCACGACCACGACCCGAGACGAGACGAGACGAGACGAGACGAGACGAGACGGACGGCGGCGGCGCGCGAGAGTTCCCCTTGTTCTCTATCACTCAACAAGGAAGTGAGAAAGCCAAGCCTTAAATACTATTCCTAATAGTGTTTCCAATACTATGTGGGATTTGAGCATTACCAACACTTGTTCCCAATACTATGTGGGATTGAGCCTTAAATAGTGATATTATTTTTGAATGTTTTGCTTAAAATTGCAATAATCGCGATTGATTGTAGATTGACTTTTAATTATGACATATTTAATCGTATAATACTAATGCAATTGGTTGCTAATTTAGTTGTTTTAAGGTGCATGATTGTTAATTGTTTTCTGAATAATCACATTGTATTGGAAACAAGTGTTGGTAATGCTCAATCCCACATAGTATTGGAAACACTATTGGGAATGGTATTTAAGGCTTGGCTTTCCCACTTCCTTGTTGAGTGATAGAGAACAAGGGGGACTCTCGCGCGCCGCCGCCGCCGCCGTCCGTCTCGGGTCGTGGTCGTGGTCGTGGTCGTGGTCGTGGTCGTGGTCGTGGTCGTGGTCGTGGTCGTGGTCGTGGTCGTGGTCGTGGTCGTGGTCGTGGTCGTGGTCGTGGTAGTGGTAGTGGTAGTGGTACGTGTCTTCGACACGTCCGCGCGGATACTATCTTTTTAGAGAAAATTCTTAAGGAACAAAATCTTTTTTTTTAACTATCGCAACGAATTTGGAAAATCGCAACGACAACTGTAGACTATCGCAACGCGAAATGGAAAATCGCAACTCAACTATCGCAACGCGAAATACAACGCGAATTTGCGATAGTGGAGATCGCAATGCGAATTAGAGATCGCATTGCGATTTTGTTGGTCATTTTCGCAAATCCAAAAAAAGTTGGTCAAAATCGTATATTATCTAGGATTTTTGAGGTTATTTTCTCTTTAATAAATGCCAAATCCTTTAATGATACAAATTACCATACCTCAAACAGCTTTTTCTGGCGGCCTCTCGATTCGATAGGGAACCGTCTCAACATGAAGAACAAACTCCCGCCATATATCATGAACCCCAATGCAGCAAAGAATGATATAACTGGCGAAATGAAAAGACCAGATATGTTCATTGAGTCCTAGGAAGCTATTCATTTGTTAACTAAATAAAAAGGACTGTTCAGACCATGTTAGACCATTGAAAATTGCAAAATTACTTCAGTTCGTTTCTTGTCTGTTTAATGCAAATTAACGGGGCCACTGAACTGATACAAAATCCGGGGAGGGGGAACCGTACCTGAAACAAAGAGTTTACTAATTTCCCCTGTAAGATAGCTCTTACTTAATCTTACTGAAATCCATAGGCATGCCTGGTAGCAGAGGAAACAAGTAGGCAACTTAGATGAATGTTATTAAGTAAAAAAAATCATTTCCTTCTTAGGTGTAGTTAATAGCTGATAAGCGATTATATTGTTCCCTTTACCTGAGCAAAGTATATAAGTCCGTTGATGCTATAGTAAGCGGGCCGAAGTTTATCAACGGGAAGACTTCTTGCCTAAACAATAAAAAGGAAAAGAACGACTCCAAAAGCATCAAATCATACAGTTATGGTGATTACTTATGTCGAAGGACTTTGTAGAAAGGGACGGTTGTCTACCTGGTGATATATCTCAGCCCAGAAAAGGACAAGCAATGTATATGTCGAGAAAAACAGAAGACCGGGAAGATCCAGAAGGACCATTTCAAGTGCCTGTATCATGGATGTTAACTTAGGGTGGTGAAGCCAAGTAAGAAAATATGTACAGTGGCCTAGAGACATTGATATAACAACTATTGCCTCAGTTGACAGAAGTAAGAATCAAAGGTCTATTTCCAAAGAGATGGCTCATTCCGAAAAGATGGAGCAAATCATAATGTTACGGTTGCCTTTGTGGGCAAGACAAGATGTCAAAGGCATCGAAAATGGAAAGAACACAATTAAGTTTATTTTAGTGATATTCCTAGTGTCTAACTTTATTACTAAGAATAGTCATCTTAAATTGAGGTTGCCTAGGGTTTTATTCTTGTAGAATAGCACATAACATATTTGCAACAGATTGTAAACTATTACACTAGGAGCTATCTCTTGTCTTGCCCTTGATACTTCAATAATCAACTGCTAGACTCATTTCCTCTTTATTGATGATTGAACTTAAAAAATACAAACTTTTAGACGTGTGCGGTTCCATATTTTACTTCCAAACTTTACAGCCAAATGGTCATTGTTATACGGGTATAACATGACAGGCCACACGTTTGTTTTCTTATATTGCCGCCAGAAACGAAACAGGGTCCCAAAAAAAAGGAACTATATAGATGAACCAGATACTCTTTCAACATACATAACACATAACAAATTGGAATTCGGGTACAATGACTCTAAAGTTCTAAATTATGATCCATACCTTGGATTTAATGAGAAACACACTCTTGTAGAAACCGAACACAACAGCCCTCACTGTTAAAATGCAGAACAAATTTAATAGCCAAAGTTACAAAACAGCTGCTGGCAAAGCTATGGCAGGAAATACACAACCCTTACATCCATTCACAATAAAGTTCATCAAGTGGAAAACTTTTTGTGTTGTCCACCCATACTCTGGCACTCTCAATTGAATACGACACAGTTGTACCTAAACATTGTAGCATTAATGTTATTAGAAAGCAATAGTCTTGTATTGTGCACTCATTAATTAGGACAGAAAACATGAAAGTTGAGCGAAAATAGCAATGTCGAGATTCACATGAATCTCACTATCATGTTATAGACCTAGACATGACATCAATCCGTGAACTACAGTCCCTGGAGTAATAGAATTGCTCTTCCAGTTTATTCACTTGATAGAAGGAACCGATGATGCCTACTTTGTTGGAATAAATTTCCCGTATGTTACTCACTCTCTTCATTTTCACTAAACTATCCTGCACTTTATGACACTACAAATATATGAAAAATATTTCGAGCATAAATACATCGAATGCATATCCATATCAAACATTCTTGAAGAGCACATAAGCACTTTTTCAGGGTATTGCAATGAAATTCTTGAAGCAATATAATAATGGTATCTAAATCCAATCCCAGAATCCGTGAATCAGCAATAAAAATAATTATAATTTTAACAATAACTTGTGAATACAAATCACTATTTTCTATCAAACAATCTGGGAACCAAAGAAGAAGATCCTGATTTGATTGTGAAAGGAAATTGCAAGCAAAGATTCAAGCTTACATGCACATCCATGCATGAATGATAGAAGAAATAAACTCCATTAACGGCTTTTCAAAGTTTTATTTTAAATCAAATTGCTTCCCTCCAATTCCAGTTCTCCATCACAAACTAAACAATAAAAAAATGCAGCAAAGTAAGAAATTACCAGGGCAACAATGGACACAAGAGCATAGGAAGCTGATAAGAAATAGAAAATGAATCTCTGCCATTCATCAGATTCATCAATCTCATCCCACCAATCAAAAATCATTCCTCCACCTTTCAACAATATTTCCTCAGTTAAAACAAAGCCCTTTACTCTCACCATTTTGAAACTGCAAACAATGAAATCAAATGAAATAACCAAGTAACAAATGAAAAGATCAAAACGAGAGAAAATAAACCATAGGAAAAGTTTATACAGAATAAAGAGAGATCAACGAGAAAATGTGGGGACACGTGGAGAGAAACGATGGAAAAGAAGACAGACAGAAAATAATGGAGGATAGCAACGTGTGGGGGAAAATGAAAATTTGTTTGATGGGCGAAACATAGTTGGTGGCATATTCGTTGATTTCGCAACGGACACTGCTTTGGTTATGGCTACAACTTATAGAACTGTGATTAACTCGATGCCCAAAGCTACCCAGATTAGCTCTTTTCCGGGTTCCCTTTGCTGGGAAGTTTCTTCCATCAAATACACATCCAGATTAAAAGAAAAAGTGAATTAAAAATTTTAATATTATATTTTATTTAAAATTTAAAAATTAAATTAATATTTATAAAATTAATATTTTTATTAGTATATCATGTCATTAAACTAACGATATTTAACGTGTCAATGATTAAAAATTATAAATTGATGACGTAAGTGATCAAGATGTTATAAATAGACAACGTAAATAATCAAAATATTATTTTTTAAATTTAGTGACTAAAATTGTACACTTAAGAAATGAAAGAGACAATTTTAATAGTTTACCCAAAAAAAAAAAAAAAATTACAAAGATATTAAAATATATATATTTTTAGAAGGTTACAGATTCCATATTCATAATCTTAAAAAATCATTAAAATTAATGATACGTTGATTAAAGAATCAAAATAAAATGATATTGATAAAATATAAAATATTTGAACTAATTTAGAATAGAAGTTATTATATGGGAACTGATATAGAATGTTTTAACATTTACAGACCAATTTCGAATTAGTGTCACAATCTGGGAACCTCCTATGCCATTAACTCAAATATGGAGTACCTTTCGGTAAACAAAGAAAAATAAAAGGCAAACCCAGGAGAGAAAAGTCAATAAGGGCTAGCTATTGCCTTCTTTCTCCTTTGCCCCTCCGAAGACTTCCATTTCCTTTTTGTTTCTGTCTCAGTCACAATACTATTCAAAGCTTTTGTCTTTTTTTTTTTCTATTTTGAGAACAGAGGAAATAGTCAACAATTGAGGGAGTTCAAGTCTTGTACAAGCTGTGTGGTCTGTTCGTTCTTTTTCTTCTTGGGAATTTGGTGGATCGGTAAGGGAAATTCAAAGAAGACCAGTTCATGATTTTGTATTGTTTTTTCTGCTTGTAGGAATCTCAGGGGTTTTGCCTGTTTTGATGATCAAGAGTTTTCTTTCTTTGATTATGCAGGTTGAGGAATCCTGGGGAAAAGTTTTCTTTTTACATGTTGGGTTATAGCTGAAGAAGGTGAGAAATCTGGAGAGGGGTTGAATTTTATGGATAATCTATGTTGCTTCAACTCTGTATTCTCACAGGTCAGCTTATATTCAGTTCAGCCCTTTCAATTTAAGTTGTTTTGTCTTATGTTTATATATGATTGGGCTATCTTGGGTTGGTGGTTTTGATTAGATTTTGTAAGGGTATGATCTAGTTTGGTTGTAGCTTTGACTTTATGCCAGATTCTGCGTTTCTTTCTCTCTGAGTGCTTAGGCTATTGTAGCTTAGATGATGGAACATGAAAGGGAATCAGCTTTTTGAGGGTTTCAAATGCAAATTCTTTCTTGCAGAAAATCTATGGTTTATGGTAATATTTGGATTAGATGATTGTAGTGCAATGGAATAATGAAGCCGAGCTTGGGGCATTTTCTTATTCGCATTACTCCAATAAAACAGGAAACCTTTTTTTTTTTGGGGTGAGAATACTGAAAATTAAGATTGAAACAGCTCTGATGCATTTTTCTTGTAGCGTTTTCATTTGTTGCAATGCTATAATATGCAAAATACGGAAGATATACCGTACTGGTTATTCTATGTACAATTCATTTAGGGTTGTTATTACCTTAACAACTCATCATTTGTATTCCTTTTATCACTAGCTTTGTACTTGTATTCGGCAAATACTGTTGCATCTTCCTGGTTCCACTGGTTCATGGTTCTCTGGAATCAGTTGAAAGGTTTAATATCTGATTCGGTCGTGAATTTGATGTCGGTCTCATGAGAACAGGTTCTTGTGGAAATTTTCACTTATATGGTTTGCTGGCATTAGAAGGACGATAACTTGGTTGCAGTTTTTTCTTCTCTTTGATATCTTTCAAATTGTTTTTGGCTGCAACTAGATTTGCAGTGTCTGAAATAATTGATAACGTTGGTGGATTTCATTTCCTTAACCTTATTACATAAAGTGTTATCGTTTTTGCCTTTCTTTACCATGGACCTGCTTCACTATTTCTTTATTGCATTTCCTCTGTCAAATCATGTTTCTGATTCTTTTCAAGATTCTTTTCTAACTCCATTAAGTATGGAAATTCGTAAAAGATTTTTTTTTATCATTTAGGTTGTTGGAGGGCGTTCTTCATGTAGCTCTGGAAAGGGTAGAAGCCATCAGGGTCCTGTCAAGTATGGCTTCACCCTAGCAAAAGGAAAAGCAAATCATCCCATGGAGGATTATCATGTTGCAAAGTTTTCTCAGCTCCGGGGACATGAACTTGGACTTTTTGCTATATATGATGGCCATTTGGGAGATAGTGTACCATCCTATCTGCAAAAGCATTTGTTTTCCAATATCTTGAAGGATGTGAGTTCTCGATTAATCCAAATAATTTGTCGGGACTTAGGGGCTTTGGATACCACAGTCAAAAGAGAATTATTCCCGTCAGTTAAATGTTGCACTTGAAAAGAGCGTCTTTTTTTATTATGACCCCAACTTGCCTTATGCAATACCAATCGGAGGTTGATAAACTGAAATGATGGTTCTGTGATTCTTATTGGTGTAGCCCCCAACTTTTGAGCTGTGTTTATTGGTTGTAACTATGCCCTTGTGTTACATGATAACTTGCAGGAGGAGTTTTGGACTGATCCCGGCAGGTCCATCTCTAAAGCTTATGAGAAGACAGACCAAGCAATTCTCTCACACGATCCCGACTTGGGTTGCGGTGGTTCCACTGCTGTCAGTGCAATTTTGATAGATGGGCATAAATTATGGGTTGCCAATATTGGAGATTCACGTGCTGTTCTCTCAAAGAAAGGGCAGGCAATACAGATGAGTGTTGATCATGAGCCGAACACAGAGCGTGGAAGCATTGAGAACAGAGGTGGCTTTGTCTCAAACATGCCAGGTTATTTCACAACTCTCCCGTGCTTATGTTTGATTTTTCTCTTTTAGGAAAGTTAATATTACCTAGCGAAAGTAAATAAGTTTACCATCTTTTATGGCTTTCCATGCATATGCAAATTATATGGAGAGTAGGAGACATTTCTGATTCTCATGACATCAGTTTAGTTATTGCCTTGGAATGCAAATTATCGGCACTAAAATTTTATATGATAATGACTTACTGGTACGTTTATCGATTGTTAATTTATCTTGTTGCATTCTTTCCCAGGGGACGTTGCAAGAGTCAACGGACAACTTGCTGTTTCTCGTGCTTTTGGAGACAAGAATCTTAAATCACATCTCCGATCCGATCCTGACATGAAAACTGTTGATATTGACTCGGGTACCGAACTTCTCATCCTTGCAAGTGATGGGCTATGGAAGGTGATCTCTCTCTCTCTCTCTGTGTGTCTATCTGTGTGTGTTCGGAACCAACAATTTCTAGTCTGTGGTTTATTTTATTCACTCATTTCTTGTATGAAGCTTAATCCAGGTCATGTCCAATCAAGAAGCCGTCGATATTGCCAAAAAGACCAAGGATCCGCTGCGAGCAGCTAAACAGCTAATGGCCGAGGCATTGAATCGAGACAGTAAAGATGATATATCCTGTATTGTAGTCCGTTTCAAGGGTTAAAGGCAAAACCGAAAATGCAATGAAGAACTGTTCCTTGATCACATATGATCCGGATCAATGGGTAAACACCGACTGCCACTCTCATTAAAAGTGCATAACGCTGAAAGTTGTTTTAGATTTCAATATCATTTGGTAGAAAATAAAGTAAAGAAGCTAATAATTCACGGTTGATATTTATTTACATCGATGTATGGTATATTATTTTTGTTCGAATTATTATATTAAAAGTGGTATTACAGCCAAGCCCCTATAGCTCAGTGGTAGAGCGTCAGTCTTGTAAACTGAAGGTCTGTAGTTCGATCCTGCATGGGGGCATTGAAATTTTTAATTTTATTTGCGAGTAAAAGTCGATCCTCACTTTTCCTTCGCTTTCCTTCCTACCAAACACTATGTAAGTAAATAAATAAAAATATGAAAATGAAAGCACCAACTAGTGTTGTAAATGAGACGAGACAGATCGCGAGCTACTTGAGATCGACTCGATCAAGACTCGATAAATACTCGGATCGAATGAACTTGACTTGAGTTCTTAACGTGTCGAAATGAACTACTCGAAAAGCTCGTGAGCAGCTCGAAAAAATATTATATTATAATTTTAGATTTTTTAAAATTACATTATTAAAAATATATTAAAAATAAATTATTGATAATTATAAAATTTTAAAAATATATTAAAAATTCTATAAAATTATAAATATAATAAAATAAAAATATGATTCAATTTAAATATTAATAATTTAAAAATATATATCGAAATAGAGTGTAAATGATTTTATAAAGAATTAAGAAAGAAAAAATTTATTTAGATTTACATTAATATCTTAATTAACAAAATTAATGACATCAAATTATATTTGAGAGAAAATGGTCATCCCTACTACTAACTTGTATTATATAAAATAAAACAAGACAGATATATATGCATTACTAGATTGTACTCTAAAAAAAAGAAAGTACTAATTGCAGAGTTGGAAAATCAAAGCAGTAAATAAAGAGAAGACTGAGAAGAGAAGAGGAAACAAAAATAAAAAAGACGGAAGCTTCTTATTAAATTTTTGTTCTTTAGAAAGCAAAAGAAAAATATTTACTCTCTCTCCATTCACTAAATCATCTCATTCCTTCTAATTATGTGATAAGGTTTAAAGTTTAGGCTTTGAACAACATTGAAAAATAATATCGATTATAGAAAAAAGAATATTAAAATTTAAAAAATAAAAAATAAAAAATCTTGAAATGCAACATTTTAATAATGACATTAGATACTTAACAATGAAGTGATCATAACGAATAAAATGTGATATATTAATTATATTAATAATAAATTAAATACAAAATTACTAGTTTTACCAAATTTTTTTTGAAATTTTAAATGAAATTGATTGAACGATTAAGTGTTTGGATGTTGGTATATATATACATAGGGTTGTTAAAAAATATGTAATAATTCTATTTAATTGGTTAATTAAGCACTAGGATGTCAATTTAGGTTAATTAAGCAAAACCCTAGTTGACATCCTCGACTATAAATTCCTCATTTCCTCCCCGACCCTTGAATTCCTCGTCTCCTTTACTTTCTATTGCTGCCACCTTTCTTGGTTCCTCAGGTTTGCCCTTTTCCCTTTCGTTTTCATTAAGATCCGTCTGGTTTTAGATACTTATACTCGTTTATTCTTCTTTTTAATCTTAAATCTTGCTTTTCATTTCTCGAATTTTGTTGGAAGTGTGAATGTTTTTAGTACTCAACTATGTTGTTACTTAGCTCTAAAATGATTTTGAATGTGTATTAAATCTTGGTTCCTCAGGTTTGCTTTCCTCATCTCCTTTTCTTTCTATTACTGTCGCCTTTCTTGGTTCCTCAGGTTTGCCCTTTTCCATTTCGTTTTCATTAAGATCCCTCTGGTTTTAGATACTTACTCGTTTATTCTTCTTTTTAATCTTAAATCTTGCTTTCCTTTTCATTTCTCGGATTTTGATTGAAGTGTGAATGTTTTTAGTACTCAATTATGTTGTTACTTAGCTCTAAAATGTTTTTGAATGTGTATTAAATCTGGGTTCCTCAGGTTTGCTTTCCTCGTCTCCTTTTCTTTCTATTGCTGTCGTCTTTCTCGGTTCCTCAGGTTTGCCCCTTTCCATTTCGTTTTCATTAAGATCCGCTTGGTTTTAGATACTTATACTTGTTTTTTCTTCTTTTTAATCTTAAATCTTGTTTTCCTTTTCATTTCTCGGATTTTGTTGGAAGTGTGAATGTTTTTAGTACTCAACTATGATGTTACTTAGCTCTAAAATGTTTTTGAATGTGTATTAAATCTGGGTATTGGCTATTTATAGATGCTATGATTTAATTTTCATGTCTTCCCTTACTCCAGAAACAGTTCAAATGTTGATGTGTGCAGGTGATTGGTGTAGATCCCTTTATGGAGTGAAAAAAAAATAAGGTAAATGTATTTTCTTATAACAAAGTTTGTTTACTTTTTAAATATATGTGGGCTTATTTGAGGTTTTAAATTATTGCAGAATGATGACAAACAACTGAAAGAAATTATTATATCAGTACCTTCAAAAGAATCGATAATGTGACAAGTTAAAAGGTTTAATATTTGAATTTGTTAATCTTGTATTTTTTACTCCATATTTATAATGATTTCATGCTTTTTTATAGAATAATTTATTATTATTTATTGTCTTTTACTCTTTTTGATAGGTGTTATGGAAGTTTGGGTATGTTACTGTTTTTTTTTTGGTGAATTTGGACATGTAGTTCATACATTCATATTATAATGTATTGGTGATACCAACAGAATTAGAGATTCAAACTCAACTACTTGATGAAGCAGGCATGAAGGTCAAAGCCCCAAATGCTCCAAATCCCACGTCAGAAAAATTGAAAAGCATCACTAGGGATTTAGATTTTGTGGTACATGAACATGTAGATTGAAATATTTTGTTGTTGGATTTCGTGTTCTCTATGGAAGATTTGCCTTTGTATTTTGAGTTTTGAAACACTACTTTTATGGCAAAAGTTGTTTTGCTTTGGGGAGGATTATAAATGGGTGCCTAGTGTGGGCGCATGCTTGATCTTATGTGTTTAGAACATGTTCTACAACCACAAGTCCATAACTACTCTTGTATGCATCCTATAAAGTTTCTGAAATGAGTTCATACTATCAGCAAAAAAAAGTATTGTTGATGGTTGATTAAAGGGAAAATTATTTATATATTTGATATGTAATATAAGATTTTTGTAGGTTTAAATTCGAGCTTGAATTGAGTTTGAGCTTGAATCGAGTTCGAGCTTGAATCGAGCTCGAGTCTCGAGCTCTTGAAATTTTTTTGAGTTCGAGCTTTTTCGAGTTCGAGTCGAGTTTCAATAATATATTTCTAGTTCGAGCTGAGCTTCATAATTTTGAGCTCGCGAGTTTTCGAGTCGAGTCGAACCTGCATTTAAAGTTTTCGAGTTCGAGTCGAGCTCAGCAATACTCGAGCTTGACTCGGCTCGTTTACACCCCTAACACCAACCAAATAAGCTTATAATTGACCAACGAGTATTAAATAATGCCGCTATGTGATATTTTTTAAAAGTTTAGATTGATTTTCTGGAAATTAATACTGTAATAAACAAATCATAAAGTAGTAATTTATCTAAAATTAGATCTTAGTTTCAATTACATGACATGTCATGTGAGAGGCGAGTTTTCCAAAGTTTTTGCTACCATAAATAGCAAAGATTCATTGAACTTTTCATGTGAGAGGCTGATATACGTATGCCATCTTTGTCTTTTAGATTGATTTCGTGTAATTATATATTTTTATACGTATCACATATGTTTATTTCTTTTTAAAAAAAATTAGTCTAATTTAATGGACTTTTATTATATCAAGAAGAAGACGCTTCTTTTAAATATATATTTTTTTATTGAAATAATAGAAAGATGTATCACTTCGAGAAATATTCTAATATAGATGTTTAGATGAAAAAGAATTTCTAAAATACTTCATTTATTTTTAAACTTAATTTGTAAAGTAGAAACTATTATATATTAGAAAAAGAATTTCTAAAATACTTCATTTTATTTATTTATAAAACTAAAGTTTGTGATTACTTCTGATAAATGTATTTATCTGAATGTGTTCAAATTTCTGGTAATATTAGATTGATTCTCTTAGTTTCCTTTTGTGTAATTATTCAAATGTGCAGCATTTTTATTCAAACAAGCAAGGGAAATGGAGCTGGCAGCGCAAGAGACCGGAGAAGGCAACGAAGAGAGCCATAGGCAAACCAAGATGAAGATGCTGACGTCGTGGTTGCCATTGCTTTGCAGGGCTAGCAATGGCACCGATGTGCCTTTGCTCGGCATGAGTAAAAGAGCCGAGCTAGAGAAGGACTTGGAAGAGACCGTAGAAACGCTAGAACTGAGGAGAAAGAGCAGGTACTCTCCCTGTGGCTCCACCACTTCGCCAACTGCCCGTCCTCCGACTGGCCTAACCTTTATGCCTCGTATTTTCGCTGGTGTACCGATTCTCGTAATCTCTTGCTCCTCCATTGAAGATGTGAACCAGAAAAAAATCATCTTGTATAATGCTAGAGCAAGTTCATGTAGTCGTGAGACATTTACAGTAATATTAGACTTTACAGACTTGTGGAATCTATATGATACATGAGAAAACATACAAACATGAGATAATATACAAACTATTATTACATAACCAGATAGCTGTGTAAGAAGGGGAATTACTACAGCAGAAACCGCTTTGAGTAAATGTCAAATGGGTACGATGAAGATAGCTGTGGCTCCTGCAAATCAAGAAATATTTTCAAACAAGAACACACTTTAGTTTTATAAATAAATAAAATGATAGCGTTTATCAAATTAAAAGAATACCTGGATTGATGATTTCTGCAAAACTTTGTTAACCAGAATTTTTATGGTACCAGTTTTGCGTAAACAAGCTTTAACTTGACGGATTGCGTTGCGGATTGCAATAAGCAACCGGCCGTACGTCAAATCAGGTTCGTTTTCCACGGCCTGGATGAAGCTGAACGTCATGGCACCGGTGTTGGTTTTTGTTCCGGTGAAAACCTACAAAGAAACCGATTCAAAACGACAGATACCCGAAAACTAAGCTAATGCTTGCATTGATTTCTGTTGTATGATTATATCTAATCAGATCATTGATACTCACGTTGGTATCTGAAGCTTTTTGATCATCGTCACATGCACTAAAACAGAAGGCTACTCCTCCACTTGTACCTTTGTTAAACTTGGGGTTTCTTTTATCTTCCCATATATAATACCCTTCCCTGCATAAGTTTTACAAAAGAGAGTTAATGATTCATTGAATTGATTAACAGCTGTGGAGCAAAAGAAATTTTTACAAATGGCTGACTTGTTCATCTTGCAATCGAATGGCAGATCAAGAACGGTTCCGCTGTGGCAGGCATCGATGATGGCATGCAGCTTGGCTCCTCGAGGCAGTGGCCTAACGATGGTCTCATTGATTTCATCATCGATTATTCCTCCTTCAGTCTCGTGATCAATAGGTAATAAGGCTTCATCATATCCATCGAGCTCATCGAAGTTATAATCTTCTTGCTGAGCGCCATGGCCTGAGAAGTAAAACAGCAACGAGTCCCCTGGCTGACATCCGTAGACCAGCCATCTCATGCCTTTCCGCATGTTCCTTTTCGTCGGCTTCAACAAAGGGTCTTGCTGATCATCTGCAGATTGATTGAACTAAAGTTAGCATAAACAGATTGTTTCCTTGCCTTCCAAGTTATCTTTCTTATTGTTTGCCATAAGCCCATATCAAATTACATCACCTGTGAGCATGAGAACGGAGTCCAAAGGAAACCCCAATTTCTCCACAAGAAGAAACCTCATACACTTGGCATCATTGATGCTTCCTTTAAGACTATAATATTTGCCAATGTAATTCAAGCCGCAAATCAGTGCTCTTTTCCTTCCATGCACCGAAACTGGCGATAAGGCAGGCCGTGGCAGCAGCTGTCGCTGATGAGGACCGTATACAGAGGGAAATGCATGCGTCCCAGACCCTGGATAGCTTCTGTAACCAAATAGCAGCCACTGTTAAAAACATATACCGAACAACAACGTAACAAAAACTTATAAAAAGCCAAGTACTCTAAAATAACCTGGTTTGTCCTGGTACCAACAAGTCACGGGTTTTACCCCAACGAGCTTGAGCATTACTCGTGTCGGTGCTATTGGCAATGGTTCCGCAGGAGGCACAACAAATGGTTTGTACCTCTGGCGGAACCAACAGGTACTGCAGACATCCGCTGCACTGTTGTCTTCTGTCCATCTTTATGTTGGAGCTGTTTTTGTGGGATATATTGTTGAATTGGGTGGTTTTGTGTGTGTCTAGTAAAATGAAGATTTTCCAGGCTTTAAAGGGTGTAAGGTAGAATTACCAGTCTCATCGTATTCGATCCCTGTAAACAGATTTAGTGGAGAACCATATTCAGTTTCCTCTTTTCTTTCTTTGGTGGAACAAAAATCTTTGATGGTGTAGATAAGAATCATTCGTCGTGGTCTGTTATGATTTTTAGTCAAATCAATTCGAATCGAACTCAAAATTTAATATCAACTCGGATTTCATATCCATTAATTTATTTAATTACGATAAGCTTCTTAGACTGAAATATATGAGATTCGATCAGGTAGTGTTGTTTTTCAACATAAAGAGAATGCTTTTGTGAATAAGGGCGAATCATACTGTTAAATACAAAAAGAATACTAATAACACGGCATTCGTGTATTCTTTTACTAAAACAAAATATAATAAATGATTCTTCTTGAGCTTAAATTCCAGGTGTCTTTGACCAGAGAAGTGGAATCTTCCTTGGGAATTTGGTTCTTAACAAGAGATGTTTAAAGAGAGTAATTTTCAAGATATGGCCACTTGTAAGTGAATATAAGGATTGGCTACCTGCAGTGTTGCAGGGGAAATGACATGAAAAGTTTGTGGATGGTGCTCATGGAAATGTTTTTAATAATCACAAATATCTATCACTATTGCGGATATGCCGAATTACAAATTTTACTCGAATTTTTTTGGTTATTAAAGTTTACATTTTGACATGATAAATAATACCAAAACGATATTGTTTTAGAAAATCCAAATCTACACCAAAAATAACATCTTTATATCCTATAAAACCCATCTCTCTTTTTTCTTCCTCTCATTTTCTCTTAAACTGTCCAGATTTTGGTCATTGAGTCGGCTATCACCGGCCGTTGTCGACAGCAATTGATGACTCCTAAATTTTTTCGTCAAATTCATTTTATCACGAATATGATGTCTATTTAATTTAATTTAATTATTGTTTATTTTTTTATTTTTTCAATTTAATTATTGTCTATTTTTCTATTCAATTTATTCTCGATATATTTTATTCTAAAATTGTGGATAATTAACTCTAACTTTCCATTTTTCAAACACATGATGGGATGACTTTACTAAAGCCATCGACATCTAAGAAGGATGTTGATAGTTATTATAGAACCATTCTAAACCTCTAAATGATAGGGTACAAATTACAGGGATGAGATGAATGATGTATTGTTGCAAACCAACAAGAAACATTAAAGCATTCATTATTTCTTTGGAAGCATGGTACAATATTGTTTATTATACAGAAAATCCAAAATCTGCTTACAAAACCAAGTGCTTTCTGTAAACGTCGAACTCAACCGAAGACGAGAGAATCGGTGTCTACGTAGCCATGCAATGCGTATTAGTAAATAAGAAACGTGGGTAAATTGAATGTTAATTCGAAGGAGACGAATAAAAGTTTACCTGTGACAAATGAAATTTGTTACCGACGAGATTTTTTAAGATTCCTGTAATAGAACGGGGTCGAGATTGATTAACGTTGTTGAGGGTTTCATGAATTAAATCGAACATGTCTCCGTATGTGAGGCCTGGTAATTTCTTGAGAATCTCGACCAACACGTAGGTCAAAGCACCGTTCTTGGTCCCAGGTGTGAAGGCCTGCGGCGGTGTGTATTTGATCAGAGTGTGATTGTATAGTGATATTAAAACAAAAATTAGGTATCAGCAGCGGCTTGATTATCGACACAAGCACTGATGCAAATCACTAATCCACCATTTGTAACTTTATACGCCCCCGAGGGAGGACTGTTGTCTTCCCATTTTCTCCTGTAAAAAAACAAGAAATTGTTGATGAAATAAATGACAACAGAATAATTATTTTCGAATTCAATTGAAAAAATGCTTACTCTAGGCTGTTGTAAACTTTGGTGAGATCTAAAATGGTTCCACTATGACAAGCATCGACGATGGCATGGAGTGTAACGCCACGAGTGAGCGGACGAACGATTAGGGAATTAAGATCATTATCCACCATCACGTCCGCTTCTTCAAAATCAAGGGGACATATGGTTTTGTCGAACCCGTCCACTTCATCATCGTTATAATCACGTACTCGTGAGCCGTGACCGGAGAAGTAAAACACCAACGAATCTCCCGGCCGGCAGTCTTTCATCAGCCATTGCAACCAATCCTCGATGTTCTTCCTCGTAGGTATAAATCTTGGGTCCAATTCGTCTTCTGTAACTCGAATAATAATCACAATAGAATTATACAAAACATTAAATATCCATATTGTAACAACATATTCATACCGGTGAGAACACGGATGCAGTCACTAGGGTACCCGAATTTAGTAATCAACAACTCTTTCATGTTCTTCACGTCGTTAATAGATCCTTTTAGCCTTAACTCCTTCAAATTGTTGTAAGTGATTCCGCAAAGCACCGCACGCTTGTTCCATCTCATCGTCGACCCGGACGGCTGGAGATTTAAGGAAGGAGTTACCATCATACGTTGATGCATCTTACTTCATATTTCACTAGAGAGGCTTCGGATCCGGCTGCGCAGACTTGGTGCAAGCTCGTTTGTTCCACGGTCGGAACCAGAAAATTGTTGTTTCTGCATGAAGGACATTCAACATCAGCACCATGGGCCCTTGATTTCGCCATAAATATTTGCCTGCATCGAGAGAAAGCTTTGCTTCTTCCCATTTCCATGGCAGCCGACTTGTAAGATGTTGAAAGTGTCAAATTTAGGTTTGTAAATGCCTAGTTGGAGTCCATGAATTATATCATTACATTAGTGGAGAACCAGATTCAGTTTCATCTTTTACCTTTTCTCTTCGGTAGAACAAATATATTTGAGATAGGATTTTTGCTAAGATTGCTAGTCAATTCAAATTTGTAGCTATATTCTTTATCAGCTTCAAGCTTCTTGGACTCAAATTTGTGTGTGTATATATATGATGAATTGAGCATTCGATCCGCCAAAATTGCTTTAACATTGGGTATGTTTTTGTCATTAAATATGCCCATTTCTAGTGTTAATTTTTTTATTGTTCTCGATTGTGGTTTCATTCGTTTTCTTCTAATTAATAAAATCATATCAAAACGTTTGTCTTTCATTTATCTTTCTTGTATTTGGATTGATTTTTCACGAAACTCGCTGAAACTCGATAAAAATCCATATAAAAGTTATTTTGATCTCCTCTAATAGTCATCCAATGAGATTAGATTTTAGATATGTTATTTATCTTTTCGAAATAATGTTTCTCATCGTTCGAATATTTGAACAAAAATTTCAAACCACAAACCCAAAAGATAATATATATTTTTATTAATTTCATAAATTTTAAATAGGTTTTGGAAGCATTTAAATTGAGAAAGTGATAGAAGATGAATACAATAGAAAATAGTTGAAAGCAATGTACATTGCTTATTATACAGAAAAATCCAAATGAAAAAAAAACAAAAATATATTAGGCACACAATGAGTAAAAGACGATGATCCAGCCTTTTATTATTCTTCAACGTTTCCATTGATTGATGGATATCCGTTGAACGCAGCTCTGAGTGAGGCGGCAATATATAATATGGGCCACAAAAATAAATGCTTTCTGTAAACGTCAAACTCAGCTGAGGACGAGAGAAGCGCTGTCTGCGTTCCCCATATTGGATTAGAATCTAAGTATTCAGTGGAATGAAATCAATTAAACATGAACAAACCTGAGAGAAACTGGAATCGAAGAGTCTCCTCAAGATTCTTGTATTAGCAAAGCATCCAGATTGATTGACGTTGTCAATGGTTTCACGAATTAGATTGAAACAAGTCTCCGTATGTCGGACCGGGCAATTTCTTCAGAATCTCCGCCAATACGTAGGTCAGGGCACCGTTCATCTTCCCAGCCGTGAAGGCCTGTAGCACCCGAAGGATAATTAATAGTCGTATACTTCGTTCAAGGATAATTAGTTTGAAAATATTATGGCTTACAGAGGTATCAGCAGCGGCTTGATTATCTAGACAAGCACTGATAGAGATGGCTAATCCACCATTTGTACCTTTATACACACCCGACGGACAATTGTTGTCTTCCCATTTTCTCCTGTAAATAATAATAACACCCGAATTTAAATTTTCTGACTCCGCCATCTATAAGCTTACTCTCTACTTTTGTAAACTTTGGGAAGATCTAGAATGGTTCCACTATGACAAGCATCAACGATGGCATGAAGAGTAACGACACGAGTGAGCGGCCGAACGATGAGGGAATTAAGGTCATTATCCTTGATCATGCCCGCTTCTTTGAAATCAAGGGGACATATAGTTTCGTCGAATCCATCGGCCTCGTCATAGTTAAAATCAGGCACCCGTAACCCATGTCCGGAGTAGAACAACACCAATGAATCACCCGGTTGGCAGTCCTTCACCAGCCTTGCAACGAATCCTCGATGTTCTTCCTCGTCGGTATAAATAGTCGGTTCGTCTCCTCTTCTATTTGTCCAAATTAATCATCGTAACGAAATTAGAAACATTGAATTAATCAGAATTTGACAGTGTTGGAAGAATGATCGAGTGCAGACTTAAGATGGCATGCATGGAGAAGATTCAAGAAGCTTTAATTAAGCTCATAGTTAGTAGCGTACACTGTGTTACAGGAAATCAAATCTATAGGATGTTAGAGTGCTGTTATACGGTTATATTTTTTGTTAAGCAGATTACTTCTTAGCTCAGCAATCAAATGCTATATAAGTCATGTATACTTGCACTGAAAAAAACGAAAAATGGCAGTAATCGTTTTCTGAGTATATACTAAATTCTCAACATGGTATCTTTCTCTAAAGGTTCTGGGGTTCCTATGCTTCTTGTTGCTTAGTCTCTTAATTGTTGTTGAGCATCATGTTTACCAATAAAAAGGTTAATGTGGTGCTAGACGAGACAAATTACCTGCTGTGGAGGCAGCAGGTTCTGTTTACGGTGCGCAGTCATCGTTTGGAGCGGCTCCTCAATGGCTCGATGTCGATTCCACCTGAGTTTATTGTCAATGCTGAAGGTACGTCGGTTGTTAACGAGGCATTTGAAGATTACATGGCACAGGATAGTGCTCTCGCGTCCTGGCTTTTATCAACGATTAGTGCTCCCCTCCTGCCACAATTCGTTGGCGTCGAGACTGTTGCAGCTGTATGGAGCACAATTGTTCAATTCTTTGCTAACAAATCCACAACTACAAAGATGAACTTGCATTATAAGTTGCAATCACTGAGGAAGGGTGATGATTCTATACGAGTGTACCTCACTCGAATCAAAGAAGTTTGTGATGCTCTCACATCATGTGGCAGCCAGGTTTCACAGGTGGAGCACGTGGTTAGTATTCTGAAAGGTTTGCCAAGAGAATACCAGTCATTTATGGCTGTCATAACATCGAGTCCTGACACACTGTCACTCGATCGTGTCTCTTCTATGCTAATTGATGCAGAGACACAATTAGCTGGTTTCGATTCGCAAGCTGAGAGTCTCCCTATGAGTGCTAATATCACTCACGGACAAATCCATGGTGGATCTACTGGTTCTTACATCGCTAATGAATTCAAACAGCAGCCCTCAACAATGCGTGGTGGTTGAGCTAGTGGTAGGGGTCATGCACGGCTGCTTCTGTAAGTGTGAAATCGTCTTGAGCTCAGTGGATCGTGGACTCAGGGGCGGCGCATCATGTCACACCTGATGTTGCTCACATTACTTACCCTACTGATCTTGATGGACCAGGTAATCTCGTGGTTGGAAATGGTTCCTCTCTTAATGTTCAATCAGTAGGACAATCTGTTTTAAGGTCTTCTTCACAAACTTTATTACTTACCGATCTGCTTCATGTCCCTAATATCACTAAACACCTTCTCTCCGTGTCAAAGCTTGCTAGGGATAATCACATCTTCTTCGAATTCCATGCTGATACTTATTGTGTTCGAGATGAAGCTACAGGCAATGTTCTTCTTCGAGGAAGGCAGAATGGGGGACTTTACACATTTACCTTGGATAGTCAGTTGAATGTTTGTAATAATGCTAAGGCTTATGCAGTTCATAACCATTGTAACTTGTTTGAGCTTTGGCATAGAAGATTAGGTCATCCAGCATTTTCCACTTTGAAATTGGTTTGTAATTCCATTGCGATTGATATTCCAAGTAATACGAATCACTGTGTGTTGCTTTTTGTTTGGGTAAAAGCCATAAATTGCCATTTGTTGACTCAACCACGGTGTATGATGAACCATTTCAACTCGTTTTCATAGATCTTTGGGGGCCCTCGCCTGAGCCCTCAGCTGGTTTTCGATATTACATCTCTTTTGTAGATGTGTGTACCAGACATACGTGGGTTTACTTGTTGAAGAATAAGTAACAAGCTATAACTGCCTTTAGTCTATTCAAGAGCATGGTTGAGACTCAATTCTCACTGTCAATCAAGGCTATACAAAGTGATTGGGGTGGTGAATATAGGAACTGGACAGCTGAGTTAGCTCGTGCAGGAATTTTTTATATGTGCTTAATTTAGTTAATATTTTACTTTTAAATTACTTTTTAATCATTGATTTTTGTGGCTTATTTGTTCATTTTAATTCATTTTCTGTACAGGACGTAAGATTATGGAAATTGCACAAAAAGGACACAATTCTGCATATTTTTTTATTTTCATAATCAAAGCTGGCTGAAATTCGAATTTGGATTAAACTCAAATTTAGGATAATATTTTAAACATTATATTTTATCTTTGTATTTTAGTTTAAATAGGTTTTTAGTATTTTAATTAAGTTTTAGGATATTATTTTTATATTTTATCTTTATCTTTGTATTTTAGTTTAAATAGGTTTTAGTATTTTAATTAGGATTTATAATATTATATTATTTTTAAAGTATTTTAGTTTAAATAGTTTTAAGTGTTTTAATTAGGATTTAAGATGTTTTAGCTTGTTTTTAGATTTTGAAGGCTATAAATACCCTCTAAGGGTGAGCCTAGAAACATATCTCTCTCATTTGAGAATAAAATCTTCTTTTTCTCTCTACCTTTCTCTCTATTTTTCGCATACTTTTCTATTATGCTAAGTATGACTTTGGTTATGCTCAGCTAATTTTCTTTCAAGCGGAAGACTAAAGCGAAGGCTCAATTCCAAACGTGAGAATTGTAAGGTACTTAAATCGATTTTGATTTTCTCTCTGTTTTCTGAAGCTTACTTTTCAAATCAAAACTATTTCGACATTGGTCCGGATATTGTTATGGTTAATGTTTGAAGAAGGATTTGCTTATTGAAGCATATTCAACTTCTCGAGAACACACTTAGCAAAATTGTTTGCTAAGAGGAAACTGAGATCGGAATCAGTTGTTGTTGAAACGACACAATCTGAGTTGGCAGCGAAAAATTGTTCTTGTAAGCTTATGTGAATCTTGAAGTAAAAATTTGTTTCGATGATCCGAGGAATTTGAGGCGAAGCTGAAGTCTGAGGTTGCTTTCACAATAAGTTTATCTTTATCTTAATCTCTTTAATTTGTTTATTTAATTATTTTTTTCTTTTATTTAATTCTTATTTTTTATTTTAACCACAACTTTAAAAAAATCCCCCTTTTATATTTATTACTATTACTATTTATTATTATATTATTTTTCTTTTTTTATTTTATTTTAATATATCTTTTGAACTTCATCTAGGATTCTATCTTTTTTTAAAATCAAGAAAGAATTTTATTAAATCAGAAACACCACAGTCTCTGTGGATCGACACTGCTTCTCTATACTACATTTTCATTTTTATTTATTAAGAAGCCAGGAATTATTTTGATAGCAAAACGACGGTTATCAATTTTGCATAGAGTCACATGTCCTCACTCATCCGAGAAAAATAGAGTTGTTGAGCGTAATCATAGACACCTCATTGAGTTGGCACTTGTGTTGTTAGCACAAGCATCTCTTCCAATTAAGTTTTGGTTCTATGTTGTTACCACTGCAGCATATCTGATAAATCTTCTACCAAGTAAAGTGTTGAATAATGTGTCCCCGTTTGAGAAGCTATTTAACAAGAAACCCGATTACACAACCATGTGAGTCTTTGGTTGTTCCACATCTGCGAGACTTTCAACCTCATAAACTGATTCTTCGATCTCAAGAGTGTACATTTCCGGGCTATAGCTCTCAGCATAGAGGTTTTCAATGCCTTGGAGCTAATGGTCGTATCTTTATTAGCAAACATGTTAAATTTGATGAGTTTGTGTTTCCCTTTGCAGCTGCTAAATAGGATGATGTTCACTGCATGATTTCATCTTCGTGATCAACATCGCTAGAGGTTGTTCGTCGAAGACATAGAGCATGTCCTACTGCCGTGGCTCCAAATCTGGAACACCCTAGTGCATTGACATCTCAGACAAGCTCATCTGAGAATGAAGTGGCTCATGGTAATGAGTTCATAAATGAAATTGAATCGTCATATCACTCGGTTCAAAATTTACATCCGAGTAGTTCTCCTATGATCAGTGCTGAAGAAGTTAATGAGTCAGCCCAGCCTCCAGTAGAAGTTGCTGGTGGTTCTGATCAGGTTCCACTGCTCAATACTCACCCTATGATTACTCAAAGTAAACATGGGATTTTCAAACCTAAGCTATTACTTGATAGAGAAGATAGTGGCATTCCTACCATATTAGTCAGGCTATGAAGTCGAGTCAATGGACTTCTGCAGTTCATGATGAACTTGCTGCTTTAAAACGAAATGGAACATGGACGCTAGTTCCATTACCAACTGGACGAATAGCAGTTGGATGCAAGTGGCTATTCAAACTGAAAAAAAAAATCCCGATGGTTCAATTCAACCTTACAAAGCAAGGTTAGTGGCAAAGGGATTTTTGCAAGTTCCAGGACAGGACTTCAAGGAAACCTTTAGTCTCGTGGTCAAGTTCCCAACTCTAAATGTTATCCTCTCCGTAGAGGTATCAAACAAATGGACACTTCGACATGTGGATGTAAATAATGCTTTTCTACATGGTGACCTGTCTGAGGAAGTCTTTATGCAGCAGCCGCCTGGATTTTAGCAGTTAGCTGAGGATGGGACTAGGCTTGTCTGTAAGCTGCATAAGGCTTTGTATGGGTTACGTCAAGCTCCTAGAAACTGGATCAATAAACTGAAAGATAGCCTGATACAGCTGGGGTTTCATGTGTCAAGTGCAGATGCATCTCTGTTCGTTTCACTTACTGAAGGAGAAATAACCTATATACTTGTTTATGTCGATGATATTGTGATCACTGGTCAGTCAGTTACTGCAATTGAACGAGTGGTTCAGTCACTCAAAACCAATTTCTCGTTAAAGGATGTTGGTGAGTTGAATTATTTCTTGGGGATTGAAGTTCAGCGCAGTCCACAGGGTCTTATGCTGTCTCAAAAGAAGTTTATTTCAGAATTACTAGAGAAGTCGAACATGATGAAGGCAGCTTCTACCAGTACACCAATGGTGATTTCAAATAAACTTCAAAATGATGCTGGAAAACTTATTGAAGATGCTCGAGAATTTCGAAGTATGGTTGGTGCACTGCTTTATACATGTCACACAAGACCTGACATAGTATATAGCGTGAGCAAGGTTGCTCAATTTATGCACGAACCACGCGAGAGTCATATGCAGGCTGCCAAGCGTATTCTAAGATACTTAGCTGGCACAGTTGAGTATGGTTTGCTCTTCAAGCCCTCAAGGGAAGCGCTAAGAATCGTTGCTTTTGCGGATGCGGATTGGGGTGGTTGTGTCGATGATCGCAGATCGTTGTCAGGACATTGCGTTCTACTTGGTGGTAACCTAGTGTCCTGGAGTACAAAGAAACAGAAGGTTGTCTCCAGGTCGACCATGGAAGCCGAATATCGCAACCTTGCAGATGTTGTTGCAGAGGTTACCTGGATAGATGCATTGTTAAATGATATTGGAGTAACTCAGCAGGCTAAACCAATCATTTGGTGTGATAGCACGAGTGTCATATCATTAAGTGTGAATCCGGTTCATCATGCACAATCTAAACATGTTGATTTAGATGTGCACTTTGTCAGAGAAAAAATTGATGGAAATCAATTATGTGTTAATTATGTCCCTGTTGAACATCAACTAGAAGATGGATTTACAAAGCCCTTGTCAAAGATAGCCTTTGCAATTTTTCGAGAACAGGTGAATGTGTGTCTTAAAAAGGAAGGAGGAGAGGAAAAGCAGGAGGAATGTTGGAAGAATGATCGAGTGCAGACTTAAGCATGGCATGCATGGAGAAGATTCAAGAAGCTGTAATTAAGCTCATAGTTAGTAGCGTACACTGTATTGCAGGAAATCAATTTTGTAGGCTGTTAGAGTGCTGTTATACGGTTATATTTTTTGTTAAGCAGATTACTTCTTAGCTCAGCAATCAAATGCTATATAAGTCATGTATACTTGCACTGAGAAAAAAACGAAAAATGGCAGTAATCGTTTTCTGAGTATATACTAAATTCTCAACAGACAGTAAGTGAATAAGATAACAATGGAAGAATACCGGTTAGAACTCGAATGCAGTCTCCAGTGTAGCCAAATTTAGTGATCAACAACTCTCTCATGTTCTTGACGTCGTTAGTGGTTTCTTTAAGCCTATACTGCTTCCAGTTAATGTAAGTGATTCCGCAAAGCACTGCATGCTTGCTCGACCTTTCAGTCAAGTAAGTCGGCGAGTGCGAGAGATTCAAAGAAGGCGATAATGTACTTTGATTCGTCTTTCCTCTGATTTGGTCTCTACAAAAGGTTCGCATTCGGCTGCAAAGACCCCCGTGGCACTGGCTTGGTTGTTCATCGTCGGGAAACGGGAAATAGTTGTTTCAGCATGAAAGGCATTGGACATCAGTGCCTTTGGACCTTGATTTTGCCTTGGTCATGAACCGTTGCCAGCATTGATAGCAACCGGGCTTGTCTCTTCCCATTTCCGTGGCCGCCGACGATGTTGGCTAAATGAAATAAAGACTAGTGCTACTGTTATTTGTAATTCATAGATTGATAGGTCACTAATCTTTGGGTTTTATAAGCATCAACAATCAAGATTTAGTTTAAACAAATCGTTCATTTATTTTTTTTGTTAAAGATACCAATATCTCTAAAGCATTTACCCTTTTGTTTCAGTGGTACTCATTATTCGTAAAAAATATACGTATAGGTTTTCTATCTAAATTTATTCACTTCGGATTTAAAATGTATTAAATATATCTTCGTAGTTAATCTATTTGTTTATGTACTTTATAACAATTGATTTTGAATCTAAACTAATACAAAATTAAAAAGATTTGTACCAAATGTAACATATTTAGATTTAAAATGCATGTCCAGTCTTATTATAAATAAGAGATATAAGTCAAAAAAGATATGAAATCCAACTTAAATTATAATTCTTATGGGACTTAAAATTTAATCTTATCATTGTACTGATTTTTATCTTTATACTTTTTGGAGGGGTTAAATTAATTTTTTATTTTTATTTTAAAAGAGCCAAAATGTGATTTTTTTTCTCTTTCTAGAAGTTTAGACATTTAAATAAAGCTTAACTATTCTTTAAGGACGCTATATAGCTTTTCAAACCAAAAAAAGGCTGTAGTGGAGAAGCTCTAATAGGTTAGAGGTATCTATGCCTAGTGTCCGAATCAACATATAAAATATTGATCCGATTTAAAATCACTTTTGTTTTAAAATTTAATTAAATCCCGCCCGTTAATTTCATATCAAATATTAGAATCTCGCAAATAATATTAAAAGTTTATTCCATATAACATTCACCAAGTTATATTATTTTTTTAAAATTACAAAAATAGATCATTAATATAGAATATTAAGAATATATCTAAATTTTATAAAAAAATTAAAATTTGCTTGAAATACGATTATTCTGAAAACCTGTAAATATATCCCGATAGTATTAGCTCTAAAGTTTAAACCATATCATCTCTTTTTTGTGATGGAAATCTTTTGAAAAATGGTTGTCCCTTTTTCCATATATATGGGATAAGGGGAGGTAAGATAGTGGACTACCCCCAACATCAGGTTGAGAGCAACTTCCGTAAGAAACCTCCGAATTATGAAATGCCCTCTGTGGGACTCGATCCCACGACCTCAAGGTTAAGAATCTTGTGTTTTACCAACTGAGCTGGATGGTCATTTCATGACGGAAATCTTTTGAATTACCATGAAATTATAATTTAGTTTTAAAATAAATAAATATCGTAATTACGTATAAATTTTCATTAAATATACAATGTTTGATTCTATGTAATTTTATACTGTATTTATATATATTAATTCTCCTTTGTCTCGTACGTGTATGATAAGCTTCATGTACATAAGAACTTGTGCTTTCATTTTAAGCCGTTCCTTTAGGCAAAGGACAAAGCTGTAGCATCTTCATTTCAATTTCTTATAAATAACACTATTTGTGTGATCCATTGTGCACACATCTTTGCTTCTCAATCTTCCACCTATTAATTCAATAGGTGAAAGTGCAATAAAATTATCAAATATAGTTCTATTTTAATCATTTTGAATAATATATTTACATCTTATTCATTAGTAAATATTCTCCCCGTCTCATAATTTGTGTCTTATATTGACTATGCACGTAGTTTTAAGAAATATATTTGACCAAGTGAAATGACAAAATTTATCTCTAAAAAGTGATTGATAGATTTATTTTGATAGATATAAAATAGTGAGTCATACAAGAGCAAAAAAAATATAAGCGTTATTGACATTTTGAATATGACAATTTTAAAAACCAAAAGGGACACATTTATTGGGACATATGGAGTATAAATAAATAAAATATATCTTATGCCACTCAATTATTAATTTAGTCATAAACATCATTTTTAGAAAAAAATTATAATTTGATCAATCAATTAAAACTTCGTTAAATATTATACGGAGTAATCTAATATAATAATAATTTTAATCTCTAAAACTTATACATCCTATTAATTTAATCTTATTTTAAAACAATTCAATAAATTTATCCCTTTTTATTTAAAAAATCATTAATTTATTTTTCTTTCTACAATATTGTAGAACTAAACAAGTTCATTCAAAATAAAATAAGTTATTTTTAAATTATTATTATATCAAGAAAATAATAAAAAATAATATAATATTTTTACTAAATTAATTAAAAATGTGAAAGTATAAATTTATTGAATTATTGTTTTTGAAGCAAATAAAATCCACAAAAAAATCCAAAATTACATTGAAGATTTACAATCATAATTGTAAACTAAACACATAATTTGAACATTCATATACCATAAACACAAGAAACTGAGATCAAAACAAGGACCCTACAAAAAAAATTAAAAATCCATCAAAAAACTCAAACAAAATATAAATATCAACAAATCTGATTGCATCGACAAACGAATCATTGAGATGAAACCACTGAAAGACTACCGACAATTTCAAATCAAAATCAAGCATCGTGAGAAAACTATGTCTGAAACACAAACCGCGTATCCAAATCTAATCTAAAACGTAAATTTATTAAATTATTTTATATTAAAATCAAATTCATCTCTAACTGAACAAATAATTGAATGATCTAAAGTGTATTTTACCTTATAAATAAATCCAGGAGGCATTCCTAATATTTCAAGATATAATAATTTTGATACCCTAAAGCAATTGCATAACTGTAGCATAGGAAAGAAATATTTCAAGATACGACACAATCTAGAAAATATACCAATCACACAAGCCGTACGAATAGAGTAATATAATATCAGTTACCAACATTAGGGAATTCTTGCTCTGAAACTTATGACTTGGCCAAATATGGAGACCATTCATAGCTGAATCACTGTTTTCTTTTAATCCTTTTATACATGGCAAAGGAATTGCTAGATCACTGTACCGAGTTGCCTAGAAATTTAGACTTGCAGGTAGGACACATATAACCAACTGAATCTGATTGTATTTCAGAATCAACAGCCTCCTGATTGAACTCCATCCCGCACCATACACACAGAGTAGTAAGCTGAGGCTTCCCACCCATATCTAAAAAGACTCCAGATCCGATCTGAACCGGGGATGTGTAAGCGCCTTCTATATCCGGATTATTAGCCAACTCTACTGGAACCTCTGGCAATGAGGAAGATACACGCACACCGTCAAAGCTCAAATTGATCTGCTCCGTTTCAACCAACTTCAGCTCATCAAAATCTCTCACATTGCCATCACTCTCATCTATGCTGCATAAACCGTCCTCTCCCTGTCGTTAGACATGGAGAACATAAACATTGAGTAGTTTCTTCAGTGAAATAAATTAAACCAACCATTTCTCTGAGATGATATGACATCTGTAAGAACTACGATAATTAAAACCTCAAAAATGCCTGTTTATTTACGGGCAGCATATAAGTAAAACCATCAATAGCTTTGTATCATAACCTTGTTTTGTAAGCCTTAAAGAAAGAAACGAGGAACCATCTAAGACATTTTGGTGAAGGAATACAACCAAACTAAGGCAGAATGCACTCCAAAAGAAGAAGATGAATGATAACATCAATAAATGGAGAGGAATAGTGATACAAGAGCTCTAGTGCGCACCACAATGATCTAAAACTGTTTACACACGATTGTACTCATAAAGCAAAAAAAATGAACAGTGTCTTTATACCTTGTCTGAGATAGGAGTTGACACTGATGTACCGTTGACAGGTAACAGTAGGGTCATTGAAGATTCAGGGACCTCGTCCTTGAGTACATTTTCTTCATATGTTTGATGGGTAGTCTCTGGTGCAACATCTTTAGCTGAACAATAACTATTTCCAGAACCAATAACTAAATTAGAATGGGTACCATTATCAACTTCTTCGGTTTTAGGATGCTCCTTTGAGCCAGCATCAACTAAACTGACTTCATTCTCAACATCGCAGACACCCTGATCGGTTTCAGGAACAAGTAAATTACTTGCAGAACCTCTATACTCTTCAATGCAACACTTGTCAGCTTCTTCAGCAGGAACTGTTAAACCATCTTTTCTGTTTAGAGTTTCAGATGTATGACCATTTTGCACATCCACAGAATCAGAAACCGTAGCATCAAAGAGACAATCCATATTTGCAGTATTGACAGCTTCATCAATCTTCTTCACCTTTTCATCGATGACCATAGGCTCACTGGTTTGCTGACTTAAATCTTGATCTGGTGTTCTGTCAGTCATGTCATCCTCTGTTTCTGAATCACTTGAAGGAGAATCAGAATTCATTTCATGATCAGAGGTAGATGCAGGAATATCTGGATTAGGAACAGCATTTGATTTATCAGAACTTGATTCATCATTGAGTTCATATCTAGGCACAGAGGTACTAGTTTCAAGAATTGAATTCTGAGCAATTTCAATTAATGCATCCATTTTGGAAGTCCTCGTGGACTCTTGCTTAGTTGCAACCTCAGTTCTCCTTGGAAGTGTCAGTAAACCAGGTGAATCTTCAATTCCCCTCACAAAGTTCCTAACATGGATCCCTACATGACCATTGTACCTACGTCGTTCATGAAATACCTTATGACAGAACTGGCATTCAAATTTTCCATCTCTAAGTATCACACCATCTCCAACAGAAGAACCGAGCCTGTACCTCCTCGTAGTCCTCTGGTGAAATGATAAAAGATGCTGCAAATATGCATCCTTCTCATCAAATTTCATATTGCATTTATGACATTCAAAAAGATCATGTATTTGAACTTCAGCCAGGTTATCCATTCCCAGTAAGTTAAATTCCTTCTCGCGTTGAGCAGACCTCCTTTGATCATCCTCTTTCTGGATAGCACCTTCCTGCTATTGCATGAACACATCAAACATTGTTAGGTACTTCATTTCTTTATCTTTCACGATTTAAATGCAAACTTCACGTACGTTTTCAGAAGCCATTTGATGAATATGATGAGCAATGTCACCATCATTATCCATTGTCAAGGGTGCATCATGGAGCCCAAAGTGGGATTGCAAGTATGAAGAGACTTCTTTACATGATACGAAGTGCCGCCCACCAGGACTGAAAAAAGAAAAGAAATAACAACGATGCCTAGGATATATACAAATATATATTCATGATAAAATATACCCAAACCAAGAAAAATGATGCAGAATTCTGATTCATTTTGTTAGAATTTGCAGTAGCTCTATAAAGATAGATAAAGAAAGGGAAAACGTATCACCTGATATATCTCCGACAATATACCGAAGCGCGGCCTTCCTTCCTCTTTAACCCCAACAAAAGCATCCAGCCTACCGGCAAGACGTCTCCGAAGATACTAGCGTTAACAATCTTCCTCCTCCTTCTTCTACTACACCACTGTCCACCTAAATCCCTCATAAACACTAGCAAGGCCTCTTCGTTTCCCGCCATTCCCTCCGTCCTCCTCTTCAATTCCTCCGCAAAAGGATCCTCCAAACCACCCAATGCCACCAAATCTACGGCTACACCATTTTTGTTCACAATCTCTAAACCCCGCTCCCTCTCTTCCTCGGAATTAACAGCCTGCATATTGAGATGCCTCCCTCTCTTCCTCTTCCCGAGACTTATCATGGCATCTTTAATCTCGAAATTTACCAATGCGTCCCTCATCCCGTAACTCACATTCGCGTCCTTAGGGGAGGAAGACGGGGAATTGAAGTCCAGATGCTGGAATTCGGGGTGGGATTTGAGGGAGACTTTGAGGGAGGATATTATCGATCGGTTTTCTTGGGCTTCGGGGTCGTGATGAGGAGGGAAAGGAGTGGCCGGTTTGGGGGAGGGGAGGAAGCCGGGGATACGGTGGCGGAGAGGGTGGTGGTGGTGGTGGTGGTGGGAGGAATGGTGGCTGTTTGGAGAAGGGCGGGAGAAAGTCTGGCGGCGGGATCCGGCGGATTCATTGAAACTAGAACGGTCGATTGAAGGGATTACGAGGTTGTCGGAGCGGTGAAGATCGAAGGCGGTTGGGGAACAAAGGGAGAGGGCGAGAAGTTCGGATTGGGTTAGGGTAGTTAAGTCGACGGTAGGGAGAGAATCCAGAGTTAGTGGCTGATCGGCGGCGAGAGTAGCCATTGGCGGAGGTTCAATGGCGGCGGTCGGCTAATATGATTTGGATGATTAATCAATGTTTAATGCCCTAGAATTTGAATGGAGCGTTTCGCTACAGTTGAATTGGGTGCTTTGTACAATGTAAATATATATTCAATCAATCAATTATAATTTAAAAGATTTTGGATCAGATTTTATTATATTTCAGTCAACAGGTTAATGTTTAACTAGATGACTATTAATTTTTTAATAAAAATCCTATCCCTTATCTTGAGGTTGCATGCAATGCTAAGTGTATTAAGCAGGTTCCAAGGGATATCTTCTTCCTTACCAGCTCATGTTTGTCGAGAGATAAAAAATGGCAACTATTAGGGTTTGCTTAAATAAACCTGACTTCACTCTTCCTTCCATAATAAGTATTGATTAGTTTTCTAAAATCACTAACTTCTAATATTGATTGCAATCGTGTTTTGTTTGTAATTATATTTGTAACTTAAAAAATTCTACACTTAAATGGCTGTGTTTTTATAATAATTAATGGTACTAATTCAGCAAGCCAACCTCAATGTTTTTTTTTTTTGAATTAAAAAGTATATGAAACTAGAGCAAGACCCAGTAGAGTCTTTGCAGCAATTATATCAAAATGTCGTTATGCGGAGCGGTAAGGGTCTCCGCTTGTGGTTTGGGAAAAGTTTGAACACTAGTATGTAGGAGTAGGAGTAGGAGTAGGAGTAGGAGTGAGTGTCCGATTGAGTCGAGTCCAGTCAAAAAATTTCGAGTTATTCGAGTTGACAAGTCATATTCTATAACTCGAAGTTGACTTGAAATTTTTTTGAGTCGAGTAATTTTTCGAGTTTCTATTTAAATTTAATTGAAAACATTTACAATATTATGATATTATTTTATTCAAATTTAAATGTTATTTTATAACTATATACAATATATATATTTTTTTCATATGTAATTTACATACAAAGTCGAGGGACTCAACTCATAATTCGACTCAAACTTGAAAATCAATATACTAATTACTAAAAATTTCGAGTTATTCGAGTTGTAAAATACAACTCGATTTGAACTTAAAAAGTTTTCTAGTCGAGTCGAGTTTTTTCAAGTCGAGTCGAATAAAAAAAATTGATTTTTCAAATCGAATCAAATTTTACTCGCCGGACAAAAATTCCAAACTAGTTTTGTCAAGTTATCAACCACGACGTGCATAACGGAATACCACCCTCTAATTCCTCCTCGTAACACCAGTTCTATGTATTTATATACATGCAAAATATTAAAATCTTAAATTAATCCCTCAAAAAGTATATACTAAGTTATCAAATTTAGTTATTCTAAAAAAATTGTATATACGACTTTAAAATCTAAAAACTACTTAGGTATCAGTTATTAAAAAGAGTTCATCTTTTTTTTTTCCTATTGTTTTGTTTTTAAATAAATGAAAATACAAAAAAGAGTTAACTTTTATTTATATTTATGATATTATTTTAAATACGTATATCTATTATGTGGGTTCATAAATTTTTATCTCCAATAACAAAATGTAGATATAATTCTAGAAAACGTCATTATCTATATTTTTAAAATTATTATACGAATATATGAATTTTAAAGATTTATATATTTTTTATTAATATGATATTTTGATATATAATTTACACTAATAAAAGTATAAAGATATATACATTTTAAAAAAAAGTATATATTCAATAAATAATGTTGAGTTCCGTCATTATATTCATATATGTGACTCTCGTATTAACAATTATATCTAACATGTTCATAGAAAAAGGGCAATGCCATGGAAATTTAAGAAAATTACTTTTTAATAAATTTAAACTTAGGATGGACTTAAGTTATAAGTCATAACTTGAAGATAGTAATGTATAATTTCTGGAAATTAATATTCGATGAATTAACAATTTCTCTAAAATAATAATTTTTCTTGTCATCGACTTAGGTCAAGGTCTAAATTAATAATTTCAATAAATTAATAAGATAATAACTTTTTTTAAAAAATCATATAAATTTATTATTCCTTTAATATTATAAATTAATAATTCTATAAAATTACAAATATAACTAGGACAATTTAATAAAATATGATTCTATTGTTTTTTTTTGTTCTTCTTAAAATTTAAATCTAATTTTATTTCATCTCTAGCTTTCCATACTGCATCCAAAAATTTCGGTATTGCAACAAAAAATGTAAAGAATTGTTATTGCTATAAGTGTTTCCTTTCACGTAATTGGATGCATTATATCATTTTCAGTTTTGTTTGAAAAAACATTCAATGAATTCATGTCATGAAGAATAATGTAAGTTGGTTGAATCGGGAAAAAAATTTCTTTAAATTATTAAGTTAATAATTTATCGATTAATTAATATTTAATTAAATTAATAAAATTATGTAATATCGATATTATTAATTTATACAGATATTACTGTATATGAAATTAACTATTTTAAATTATATATTATTTTATTTTATACCATAAAATTCCAATAAAGTGCCTTTGGTTTTCATCCAAAAGCCGACTCTTATTTCTCCGCAACTGAACAGAGCTCTCAAATCTTTTCATTTCCATTTTTTGATCCAAAATCTCTGAACCAAAAAAACCATGGCCACGCCTTCCGCACGTGACGAAAACGTCTACCTGGCGAAGCTCGCCGAGCAAGCCGAGCGCTACGAGGAGATGGTCAAGTTCATGGAGAACGTCGTCTCCGCCGTACCCGCCCCCGACGAACTCACCGTCGAGGAGCGGAACCTCCTCTCCGTCGCCTACAAGAACGTGATCGGCGCTCGCCGTGCCTCCTGGCGGATCATCTCCTCCATCGAGCAGAAGGAGGAAGGACGTGGCAACACCGACCACGTCTCCGTCATCCGTGAGTACAGGGCCAAGATCGAGGCCGAATTGTCCGAGATTTGCGCCGGAATCTTGAAGCTCCTCGAGGAGAAGCTCGTTCCGGCCGCTGGGACCGGTGATTCCAAGGTATTTTACCTGAAGATGAAGGGAGATTACCACAGGTACTTGGCTGAGTTCAAGACTGGCGATGACCGGAAAGCGGCTGCTGAGAACACGCTCACTGCCTATAAATCTGCTCAGGTTTGTGGTTCTTTCATTATTTCTTTTTCGATCTTGTGCATTTCTTTGCCTTTATTTGCTTTATTTCTAGGGTTTGACTCAAATTAAAAATTAAAATTCTTCTTGGTGTTGTACAAGAAAGATCCTATAAAATCAACGAAGCTTACAATTTAAAACATCAAAAACATATTTAAATATACGAGAAAGAAGCATATAAAGTACCATATAAATTGTGTGGTGTGCATAGCTGAGTTTCTTGTTAAAGCCAAGATAATTTGTGTTTATATGATTATATCTACTGATCAAAGGTTACCTCTTTGCTTACCTCGTCGATCTAAAATTCAAAATCATTTTGGTGGTTCATGTTCGTTCAATTACCACAGGGCAAAAATACTATTAACTGCTCTGTTTTATTTTTGCCTTTTTCTTGTCAGGTCACAAATCGATGCTATTCATGTTTATGGAGACCTTTTGACTGCTATCTCTTTTCTTTAAAGTTTGCAATCAGTTGGATCTGATGATATTATTATTATTATTATTATTATTATTCGCATTTTCACTCTTTTACATCTGAATAGAATATCTTTACCTTTGCCAAAGTGATTATGACTACTTGTTTTGTCCATAATTTCGGCTCCTTTGTCTGTGTTAGCTGTATCTTTTTGTTCTGTTTTCTTTTTAGGACATTGCGACTGCTGAGCTGGCCTCAACTCATCCTATCCGATTAGGATTGGCTTTGAACTTTTCCGTCTTCTACTATGAGATCTTGAACTCTCCGGATCGTGCTTGCACTCTTGCGAAACAGGTAGGATAACGAGAATTTGGAATTTTAGTTTAGTCTTTATATTCATTTTACTTGAAAACGTTGGCGTGCTTTGTGGTATGAGTATTACAAATCCTTGTTTGGTTCTTCCTTTGGACTTTGGAGTGCCATTAACTTGTTTTCAAGTTATGTTAGTCAACATCTTTTGTTTCTTTCCTCAGGCTTTCGATGAAGCCATCGCAGAGCTGGATACTCTTGGAGAGGATTCATACAAGGACAGCACTTTGATAATGCAACTTCTCCGTGATAACCTCACTTTGTGGACCTCGGATATGCAGGTCAGACCCCGCAGTTTTTTTTTCTTCTTTTTGACCTTTATATTTTTCCTTTTGTATACTTTATTTTGTAATTATTTTTTGTTAACTAATAATATTCTTTTATGTATTTTAGGATGATGGGACAGATGAGATCAAAGAAGCTCCCAAACATGATGAGGAGAAACAAGGATGAAGTAGCTAATCTTCACGGTAGTATTTCACTTCTCTGGTTGTTTTTGTGTGGAGAAGTCGCTTGGTCCTACTGTTGCCTTCCATTACTCGTTTTTAGTAGATCAGGCCTCATTTTATGAACCTTGGAAGTACTCGTGAAAGTTTCTTAGTAGTTCACTGGTTATCTGTTCCAAGTTGAAGCTTTTCTGGCTTTCTAATTACTGTGAGTTTATATGCACACTTTGTTTAATTGTTTTGTTGACAATAAGGGAGCTGATGATTTGAGAAATTTCCTAAGCTGAAGGTTTGGAATATGCTTGCTTCCTTTGAATTCTCCGTTTGATATTTTATGTAGCTTTGTTGTTGTTGTTTTTTTACCATATTGATCATGCTTGCATCTCTTTATTCCCTTTGTCCTTCCTTCCCTTTGATATATACGTATTTGGCTTCATCTAGCTTGCTTTAAGCTTATATGCTCATCTCAGGAAATTGGATTCTTATAGTTTTTAACACTTACCGGATACTAACAACATTTGTTTTGGTCAAATTTTGTATTTTAACTCGGTATTTGATGTATGATTTGATTTTAAAATCAATACCTAATTGTTAAGAATGGGGACCAGTCAATGTGAAAAAGTAATATATATATTTTCAATTGGTTAGGAATAAGATTCCCATGGCATGGGTAAGTTTGACTATAATGGCCTAAACCAGTTGTCGACCACACAAGACCTGATGTCTGGCAGAACCGTTTGTAGTGCGGCCTCAACTATGATTTGTTAATTATATTATTTGGAATTTTATGATTAAAAAATTACTAAGTTGACTTACACCATTGGGGAAACAAAGTTTGCAATTGGTCCCAATCCTAGTAATGTTCATTGTGCGTATTCTACCTCCCCCATCAACAATTGACTAAAGGCAAAGGAATAATATTGTTCCATGTTATCTGTAATTCTCGAGGCCGATGATTCTTAGAAAATGCAATGATTTGCACTCTCAAGGTCTAGGAGAGTACTTGAATTTAAGCCGACATTGTTAAAAGAGAATCGATCTTGTCTGAAGCATGAACACGGATGATATATGGATTTGAATCAAATAAACCTGAGGAAATGTTTAACCAACATTAAAATAGAGCAGATAAAAAAATAGACAAGGGTTCTTTGCAAGTAAATTCAAATTGAACTCAATTTGTCCCCAAAAATATGGCTTCTTACAACAGGGAAGAATGGAGTAATTAAATCAGAAGAGACCCAAAAATTTCCACCATAAGCTTCCAACAACCACCCAGACGATGGCATTAATAAAAGCCATTACAAATCCCATTTTGAATACATCAGACAGGTCTACATATCCGGCTGTCGAAAAGAAAAACCAAAATAATTCATCAGTTACCCGAGGCAAATCCGAGTATAGACAGACACTCTATTAAGATGTTGGTTTACTAAGCAATAACAATTGCAGATAAAAACAGGCTTTGAATGTAAAAGGCACGGTCCTCATATGCAGGTGTACACAAAATAAAGTGAGGAAAAAAAAACACTCACCTCCATAGTAAACGGCGGCCTGACCACTGCTATAATGAGTTATGGCACCAAAAAGATTGGTGTTATAAGCAAGAGCCAGCGCTGCTAATATACCGGGCACTCCAGCTGCCAAGTGCATGGCAAGAAAAGCAGAGTATAATGCACCTACATGACGGGTTTGACATGCAAATAGGTAATGGATAAAAAAGTAAGATGCCTGAAGAACACCAAATGCAACCGGCCAGATCAAAGAGAAAAATTGAAGGAACTGAGCTACACAACCAGACATCCAGCTCACTATCCCAAGGTTTGTCAATTGGCCAGCCATGCCTACCAAAACGGCAAACCAAGCCAATGTATCCCAGGCTGATTTTTCACTTAAGCAGTCATTCCAGTCAAGCACGCCTAGCAAAAGGAGTATTGACAAACCAATCATTGCAGCCTCAACGCTTGGAATTCCAAGTTTCTCTCTGTATATGGTTTAGAAAACATCAACAAATCAGAAAAGTAATAAATTATATGTTACCAAAGCAAACTTTGTTTTTTAGGAGTATGTATTATATTTAATTAGTTACATTTTACATGAATATCACTCTATTAGTCAATACTATGTATATGTTTTATGGATTAATTAATAATTAATGAAATAATGCGATTCTAACATTATTAAGTTATAAGGGTTTGACTGTAGGTGTTTTTCATTCGACAACTTGATTTTATATTTCTAAGCTAAGACATTCGTATATTAATTTTTCAACAGTCAAAACAGAAAATGGTTTGATGAAAAGATGTATCAAATTAAGAGTTGATTACAATTACTGAAATTTATATTTTTATTCTTCTAACTGAATTATGCGTGTGATTTTATTTATGAAATCCTGTGCTTTTATTAAAATATATTCATGCCACGGTACAAAACAATAGTTAACCAATTAAAAAGTGATCACTATTTTATACAGACGAGAAAAGATTATATCCCGTAATCTTGTAAATATTAGGATATTTAAGGGATATGTTTTGTGCTAATAAACAACATGTCCATAGTGATGTTAATAATGAGAAATTTGATGATGATTAGTTATGATGTGAAATCAACATAGGTTGTTTTGACAACATTTTTCTTAGAAAAGAAATGAGTAAAAAATATTTGTCCTTATATGTTGTTACAGATGAAAATAATCTTCTTTTGACTGTACATCATAATAGCCACGGTTAACTATTTCGTAGGAACATGGATATATAGAAATAAATTTTATTAATAAAAAAAATTAATGTACGATGGAGACCCAATCAACATGTCCAATCAAACCTCCCAAGTTTCGTGTGGCGGCAGCTTCTAGAAATGGAAGCTGACCCTTTTTCTTTCCAATGCTCACTGGTCTTGGGTAAAAGTCGAGGAAAATCAAAATATTGGCTGCCTGCTGCCTGAGTTGTTTTATAAATGGATGCCCTTACGCTTCAATTTTATCCTCAAATATTTATTTACTTCACATTCATCAAATTATTAGTTTAATTTATTTGTCGATATTTAATTTTGATTAATTAATTTTAATTAGATATTATAAAATTGTTGATGGAGAATAAATGAATCGTGTCAATTGTTCATTGTTCATCTCTTTTAGTTTAGACGGGGAGTTGTATGTCACACTAATACATTGGTATATCATTATAAGAGAAAAAAGAGAAATATGATGTGGTAGATAATGTTGTTCTTGATCTGAGTGAGGGTGGAAAAGAGAAGAAAAGATTCTTTCAGTTATTCGCTGGGTATAAATATTAATTGTAGGATGGTTGGACCTAGGATCATCTTGTATTTATTAAGTTGGTAGACTGTGCATATGTATTGTCAACTATCATATTTGACTCTATCAAAAACCACATCAAATATTGAGGAATATGAGTTTCAGAAAATGATCCCGACAAAGAGTGATTCCAAAGAAGGTATGATATCTCTAGAGGACTTTATTAGTATAAATTTGATAGCTACTACATGATAAAAAAAAGTAATGTAAATATTTTTATTAAAATTTATTTTATTTATAATATCAAATTTTAAATTAAAGAAATTCTAGCACTTCCTCTTTTATGAAATTAAGTTAGATTTTATCAGTTGTTAGAAATGAGTATTGAAGGGTAATTGTCTCTTTAATAATTTTAAATTATTATAATGTTTTTTATTAATTATCTATTTCTAAATTTTTAATATAATTTGTAAAATGTTAAAATCTTTTTATATAAATTTTTACGATCACCCGTTGGAGGATTGTCATAGATTTAGCATTTTATTATGGTCCAGACAGCACCTTAATTGATAGTGGCATGCATTGTGGTGTGGTTAATAGAAAAAGACTAACTCCTCGTGCTCCATCAGTTGTCAGCAGCTTTGGCATTCGTTAATTAGTTTTTTCACATTTATTTTTTATTTAGTAAAAATGTAATAATATATAAATTAAGAGATAATTTTATATATTTTAAATATAATAATAATATATAATTATACCAATTATATTGTGGATTGTTACTTTTTCTTTTCAGTACATAAGACTATATTTACAGAATCAGAGTCTTAGGACAGCCTTCCCCGGCATTAACTAAAAACAATGGCCATAGAAAATGAGGGAGATCGGCCAAAATAATGAGTTATTCTTCTTGGTCGAAAGCCAAGCAGTCTGTACATTTGCTCCCTTCTCTTAATGTGTGTCTGACCAACCTTCTCGTATGAGTTGGGTGCAGTCGCTCATAAAAACGCTATTTCGTTCGTTCTCCATTTAAAGAATCAACAACCCATTTGGCGTTCATTTGTTGATTGTTACTATATTAATATGAGAATTGATTGTTTTGATGTAATAATCCACAATATCAACGTCATAATTCACACACACACATATATATAAAGATATGTTAAAGAGATCTAATTGATTGTTCAGTTGAACAAGACATGATTATTTTTATAAAAAAATATTTAATATTTAAGAAAAAAAAGTTGAGAATTTAATAAAATATTAATTTTCCAAAAAAAATTAAAATTAAAATATTATTAAAATTTTCAAAAAAATAAATAAATAAAATTATAAAAATTGTAAAATTATAAATTATTAAAATTAAAAGTGTTTATAAATTATTAATAGTTTTATCTTTTTAATTTTAAAAAATAATTTCTTAATTTTTCTTATTTAAAGATAAAATAAACCCTAAATCTTTTTATAATCATCAATCATACATTCAAACACAATTAAAAAGTACATTAAGTCCTTCTATTATATTACCACGTTAACACTCTAGATCATTTGAATTGTCATGATAATATAACTAACCATCATATCAACATCAAAATGATCAACAAGGATCTTACTGGTCAAAAGATAATATTAATACAATTAATAAAGTATAAGAATTAAATTAGTATAATTAAAATATTTGTACTTTTATTTTTAATTATTGGTATTCAATTTATTAATAGATTAATTTAAATAAATATTATAAAAACCATTATAATATCTATTCTAATAATTCAATTTATTCATTTACAATGAATTCAAAACATACTGGTATGTGGATCAAGTTGGTTATTTCTTCCGAGGCTTAACATAAAAATTAAGTGATTAAATTATACAATGTTTCTATTTTGGTGTCTATTTTTTAATCCATCCATCCATCCAGGTGTCTAACATTATAAACGTTAGTATTTTAGGTGGCCAAATTATAGTAATCACTAAAAAAGTTCGTTAAGTAACACGTGTATCTTTTATATTTTTTTTGAAAAATTTATTTTTAATAAAAAACTTAAAATATTATTTTTCATAAAAAAATCCTAAACTTTTTAAAATTAAAAAAAAAACTCTAAATCTCTATCTCTTACAAAAAATCCCCAAATCTCTATCCCATTTTCTAAGCCGCCGATGATTGCTCCCAGATTCCGTTAAAGGGGCTCCTGGACTTTGTGGAGGGGACTTCACATTAGTGAGAGGGTCGACACTAGATAAAAACGATAGGTCGAACGACATTGAAGAGGCGACTCCTTTAACCTTTTCTCTTCCATTGATGAGATTTGACTATGATAGTTCGCGATAAATGACTGGCAGTGGCATTTGGTTAGCTGTTTAGTCGGCTGTTTGGGAATGAAAAATTGGAAAACAAGTGGGTGGGGGATTTTTTTAAAAATTTTAATAATATTTTTATTTAAAAAAAATATTTTAATAATATTTTTATTTTTAAAAAATAAAATTTTTCAAATTATATAAATGATACATGTGTTGATATATTTTAATGATGGTTATAGACAAGATACTTAAAATGTTAAAATTTATAACTTTATACATTAAAATTGATCGAAAAAATTTTAGATACTAATTAGAAAAAACGATATAGTTTTAGAATTTTTTTTATATCAGGCCTTCTTGTATCAAATTACATGTAATAAAAGTGAAAGCCATCAAACCGGTCAAGCTGGTAGCTCACCCGCGATTAAGTAATAAAACAACTTCAATTCGCCGCCGCTTCGAGAATTACCTTTGCCTTCTTCCATTTTGCTTCCTTCCCATCTGACTCTATAAATATGTATACATATAACACAAAAATGCAGCCAAAAAAGAAATTTCAAATCCCAATATCCCCTCCCATTACATCTGTAGCTGCTAATGGCTTCTTTCAACGTTTCTTCTCCTTCAACTGCAAGTCTTTCTCGTCTTCAGTAAGATCTCTTCTCCGATTCTTTGTAATTTGCATCTAAATTTCATATATTTTTCATGTAACAATCCTTTCGTTTAACTTAGATTTTCTTTTGTGTTTTATTTGGCATCTCTTTTGTTCCAACACCATTTCCTTCTATTCGGCTTTCTAATCAAATTTCAAGTTGTTATGGTTAATTGTTCCGGTTTCGATCTTATACGGACGCTGTGTTTATCTTGGATTTAGTCTTGGACTTTTATTTTCATCGGTCGTTGACTTTTTCTTTAAACAGCCCAAGGCTTGGCATTTGGAACGGCCGGTGATATGAGAATTTGGAGAATCACACACCCAAAAATTAGCTCTTAGGCCATGAGAACCTAGGTGCATATAAATTTCTAAGCAAATCCCATACTTTCTAATGTATGATCTAAGTCCTATATTAATGAAGGTATATATTAGTCTGATGTGGGATCTAAGTCCTATAACTTACAATTAGGTACATATTAGTCCACCGTGAGTTGCAGTTTTTGCAGTTTCATGGTTTTGGTGTTTATGCGGGTTGGTTTTTGTGTAGCTTTATTTAGCTTTGAACAATATAATACCATTAGAGCTGCAGATTTGCTTTGCACTAGTTTTATTTATTTATTTAATATTTATTTTGTAACTTCAAGCAGTTGCAATATCAATGTCACCGCATGGGTTGTTCAACTGAGAGTTCGACGGATAGGATCTCTGGGGAACCACACCTGAATTCTAGCTGTTAGGATTGAGAGCCTAGATTCATATAAATCCACAAGAAACTCCATACCTTACTTTTTAATTGTGGGATCTAGTCCCCACTATTAGTTGGTTCTTACCGGAGATTGTTACCTATTAACTTAAAACCATTGGCCATTTTGACCGAATGTATTGTCTTTGCATCAAGAAGTAGACTAGTCCGGAAAGCAGTGTGGTGGTTTTATAGTTATTTATTTGAATGATGGAATGTATACGTGTTTACTGATCAGAACGGTTAGAACTAGAAAGTAACATAAAGGTTCAACTTTAGCTAGCCACACAAAAGTATAGCCTATCCAAGGCTTGTTTGTTTCTTTTGCAGTTTAGCATGTGATTAATTTGGTAAGCAATTGTCAGATCATTACAGTTATATCTACATACTATTTGTATGGTGCTTTTTTTGGATGCATTTAGAGGGTTCTAAGTCTGATTGATTTCTTCCTGAAGTTATCAGCTTTGTTCTAAGAATAGATTTTGCGAGATTTTGTCCACAGACATACCCATATCAATTGATATTTAACGCCTTGTTAATGTTGCTGTGCAATCTTTATAATTTTCTTTACAACTGAATTGTGTGGAATTCATAGTGACCTTTCTTTCCTTACAGGGCATCCAAAAGTTCCAAATTCTTTAATGGCTTACAGAGCACAAATCTTTTCTTTAATGGATCATCCTTTGTTTTTATAAGTGGTGTCAAAACTAGAGCTGCACTTGTATCTGGAGAAGGCAATGTTCTGTCTTATTCCAATGGCAAGGATGCTTCAACAAATGGCAGTCTCTTCCAAGATAAATCAGTAGGGATTGAAGCACAATAAGAAGCAATGACATTTGGAACTCTTGCAGTAGAGACTTCTCCAT